>NW_027421951.1:300000-507971 GCF_037893015.1 Macrotis lagotis
TTGCCATGCGTTACCCTTTCCTTGCCTTGCCGTGCATTGCCTAGCCGTGCGTTGTCGTGCATCAGCCTTGCCTTGCCTCACCGTGCCTTGCCTTGCGTTACCCTTTCCTTGCCTTGCTGTGCATTGCCTAGCCGTGCGTTGCCGTGCCTTAGCCTTGTTTCCCCTTGTCCTGCCGTTCCTTCCGTTACCCTTGCCTTGCCTTGTTTTCCCTTGCCTTCCTTGCCTTCCGTTACTCTTTGCTTGCCTTCCGTGCATTGCCTAGCCTTGCGTTGTCGTGCATTAACCTTGCCTCCCCAAACCGAGCCTTGCCTTGCGTTACCCTTTCCTTGCCTTGCCCTGCATTGCCTAGCCCTGTGTTGTCGTGCCTTAGCCTTGTTTCCCCTTACCGTCCCGTTCCTTTCGTTACCCTTGCCTTCCCCTGCTTTCCCTTGCCTTCCTTGCCTTCCGTTACTCTTTCCTTGCCTGGCCGTGCATTGCCTAGCCGTGCGTTGTCGTGCCTTAGCCTTGTTTCCCCTTACCGTGCCGTTCCTTTCGTTACCCTTGCCTTCCCCTGCTTTCCCTTACCTTCCTTGCCTTCCGTTACTCTTTCCTTGCCTTGCCGTGCACTGCCTAGCCTTGCGTTGTCGTGCATTAGCCTTGCCTTGCCTGACCGTGCCTTGCCTGGCGTTACCCTTTCCTTGCCTTGCCGTGCATTGCCTAGCCGTGCGTTGTCGTGCCTTAGCCTTGTTTCCCCTTGCCGTGCCGTTCCTTCCGTTACCCTTGCCTTGCCTTGCTTTCCCTTGCCTTCCTTGGTTTCCGTTACTCTTTGCTTGCCTTCCGTGCATTGCCAAGCCTTGCGTTGTCGTGTCTTAGCCTTTTTTCACCTTGCCATAGCCTTGCTTGCGTTGCCTTGCTTTGCCTTGCCTTCCTTGCCTTCCGTTACTCTTTGCTTGCCTTCCGTGCATTGCCTAGCCTTGCGTGGTCGTGCCTTAGCCTTTTTTCACCTTGCCATAGCCTTGCTTGCGTTGCCTTGCTTTGCCTTGCATTCCTTGCCTTCCGTTACTCTTTGCTTGCCTTCCGTGCATTGCCTAGCCTTGGGTTGTCGTGCATTAGCCTTGCCTCCCCAAACCGTGCCTTGCCTTGCGTTACCATTTCCTTGCCTTGCCCTGCATTGCCTAGCCCTGTGTTGTCGTGCCTTAGCCTTGTTTCCCCTTGCCGTGCCGTTCCTTCCGTTACCCTTGCCTTGCCTTGCTTTCCCTTGCTTTCCTTGCCTTCCGTTACTCTTTGCTTGCCTTCCGTGCATTGCCTAGCCTTGCGCTGTCGTGCATTAGCCTTGCCTTGCCTCACAGTGCCTTGCCTTGCGTTACCTTTTCCTTGGCTGGCCGTGCATTGCCTAGCCGTGCGTTGTGGTGCCTTAGCCTTGTTTCACCTTGCCATAGCCTTGCTTCCTTTGCCTTGCCTTCCTTGCCTTCCGTTACTCTTTGCTTGCCTTCCGTGCATTGCCTAGCCTAGAGTTGTCGTGACTTAGCCTTGCCTCGCCTAACCGTGCCTTGCCTTGCGTTACCCTTTCCTTGCCTTGCCGTGCATTGCCAAGCCGTGCGTTGTCGTGCATTAGCCTCGCCTTGCCTTACCGTGCCTTGCCTTGCGTTACCCTTTCCTTGCCTGGCCGTGCATTGCTTAGCCTTGCGTTGCCGTACCTTAGCCTTGTTTCCCATTGCCGTGCCGTGACTTTTGTTACACTTGCCTTGCCTTGCTTTGCCTTGCCTTCCTTTCCTTCCGTTACTCTTTCCTTGCCTAGCCGTGCACTGCGTAGCCTTGCGTTTTCGTGCATCAGCCTTGCCTTGCCTCACCGTGCCTTGCCTTGCGTTACCCTTTCCTTGCCTTGCCGTGCATTGCCTAGCCGTGCGTTGTCGTGCCTTAGCCTTGCTTTCCCTTGCCTTCCTTGCCTTCCGTTACTCTTTGCTTGCCTTCCGTGCATTGCCTAGCCTTGCGTTGTCGTGCATTAGCCTTGCCTCCCCAAACCGTTCCTTGCCTTGCGTTACCCTTTCCTTGCCTTGCCCTGCATTGCCTAGCCCTGTGTTGTCGTGCCTTAGCCTTGTTTCCCCTTACCGTGCCGTTCCTTTCGTTACCCGTGCCTTCCCTTGCTTTCCCTTGCATTCCTTGCCTTCCGTTACTCTTTGCTTGCCTTCCGTGCATTGCCTAGCCTTGCGTTGTCGTGCCTTAGCCTTGCCTCGCCTGACCGTGCCTTGCCTTGCGTTACCCTTTCCTTGCCTTGCAGTGCATTGCCTAGCGGTTCGTTGTCGTGCCTTAGCCTTGTTTGCCCTTGCCGTGCCGTTCCTTCCCTTACACTTGCCTTGCTTTCCCTTGCCTTCCTTGCCTTCCGTTACTCTTTGCTTGCCTTCCGTGCATTGCCTAGCCTTGCGTGGTCGTGCCTTAGCCTTTTTTCACCTTGCCATAGCCTTGCTTGCGTTGCCTTGCTTTGCCTTGCCTTCCTTGCCTTCCGTTACTCTTTGCTTGCCTTCCGTGCATTGCCTAGCCTTGCGCTGTCGTGCATTAGCCTTGCCTTGCCTCACAGTGCCTTGCCTTGCGTTACCTTTTCCTTGGCTGGCCGTGCATTGCCTAGCCGTGCGTTGTGGTGCCTTAGCCTTGTTTCACCTTGCCATAGCCTTGCTTGCTTTGCCTTGCCTTCCTTCCATTCCGTTACTCTTTGCTTGCCTTCCGTGCATTGCCTAGCCTTGCGTTGTCGTGCCTTAGCCTTTTTTCACCTTGCAATAGCCTTGCCTTGCCTTGCTTTCCCTTGCCTTCCTTGCCTTCCGTTACTCTTTGCTTGCCTTCCCTGCATTGCCTAGCCTAGCGTTGTCGTGCCTTAGCCTTGCCTCGCCTAACCGTGCCTTGCCTTGCGTTACCCTTTCCTTGCCTTGCCGTGCATTGCCTAGCCGTGCGTTGTCGTGCATTAGCCTCGCCTTGCCTTACCGTGCCTTGCCTTGCGTTACCCTTTCCTTGCCTGGCCGTGAATTGCCTAGCCGTGCGTTGCCGTACCTTAGCCTTGTTTCCCCTTGCCGTGCCGTGCCTTTTGTTACACTTGCCTTGCCTTGCTTTGCCTTGCCTTCCTTTCCTTCCGTTACTCTTTCCTTGCCTAGCCGTGCACTGCGTAGCCTTGCGTTGTCGTGCATTACCCTTGCCTCGCCTGACCGTGCCTTGCCTTGCGTTACCCTTTCCTTGCCTTGCCGTGCATTGCCTAGCCCTGCGTTGTCGTGCCTTAGCCTTGTTTCCCCTTACCGTGCCGTTCCTTCCGTTACCCTTGCTTTCCCCTGCTTTCCCTTGCCTTCCTTGCCTTCCGTTACTCTTTGCTTGCCTTTCGTGCATTGCCTAGCCTTGCGTTGTCGTGCCTTAGCCTTGCGTCGCCTGACCGTGCCTTGCCTTGCGTTACCCTTTCCTTGCCTTGCCGTGCATTGCCTAGCCGTGCGTTGTCGTGCATCAGCCTTGCCTTGCCTCACCGTGCCTTGCCTTGCGTTACCCTTTCCTTGCCTTGCCGTGCATTGCCTAGCCGTGGGTTGCCGTGCCTTAGCCTTGTTTCCCCTTGCCGTGCCGTTCCTTCCGTTACCCTTGCTTTCCCCTGCTTTCCATTGCCTTCCTTGCCTTCCGTTACTCTTTGCTTGCCTTTCGTGCATTGCCTAGCCTTGCGTTGTCGTGCCTTAGCCTTGCGTCGCCTGACCGTGCCTTGCCTTGCGTTACCCTTTCCTTGCCTTGCCGTGCATTGCCTAGCCGTGCGTTGTCGTGCATCAGCCTTGCCTTGCCTCACCGTGCCTTGCCTTGCGTTACCCTTTCCTTGCCTTGCCCTGCATTGCCTAGCCCTGTGTTGTCGTGCCTTAGCCTTGTTTCCCCTTGCCGTGCCGTTCCTTCCCTTACATTTGCCTTGCCTTGCTTTCCCTTGCTTTCCTTGCATTCCGTTACTCTTTGCTTTCCTTCCGTGCATTGCCTAGCCTTGCGTTGTCGTGCCTTAGCCTTGCCTCGCCTGACAGTGCCTTGCCTTGCGTTACCCTTTCCTTGCCTTGCCGTGCATTGCCTAGCCGTGCGTTGCCGTGCCTTAGCCTTGTTTCCCCTTGTCGTGCCGTTCCTTCCGTTACCCTTGCCTTGCCTTGCTTTCCCTTGCCTTCCTTGCCTTCCGTTACTCTTTGCTTGCCTTCCGTGCATTGCCTAGCCTTGCGTTGTCGTGCATTAACCTTGCCTCCCCAAACCGTGCCTTGCCTTGCGTTACCCTTTCCTTGCCTTGCCCTGCATTGCCTAGCCCTGTGTTGTCGTGCCTTAGCCTTGTTTCCCCTTACCGTCCCGTTCCTTTCGTTACCCTTGCCTTCCCCTGCTTTCCTTTGCATTCCTTGCCTTCCGTTACTCTTTCCTTGCCTGGCCGTGCATTGCCTAGCCGTGCGTTGCCGTGCCTTAGCCTTGTTTCCCCTTGCCGTGCCGTGCCTTTTGTTACACTTGCCTTCCCTTGCTTTCCCTTGCCTTCCTTGCCTTGCGTTACCCTTTCCTTGCCTGGCCGTGCATTGCCTAGCCGTGCGTTGTCGTGCATTAGCCTTGCCTTGCCTGACCGTGCCTTGCCTGGCGTTACCCTTTCCTTGCCTTGCCGTGCATTGCCAAGCCTTGCGTTGTCGTGTCTTAGCCTTTTTTCACCTTGCCATAGCCTTGCTTGCGTTGCCTTGCTTTGCCTTGCCTTCCTTGCCTTCCGTTACTCTTTGCTTGCCTTCCGTGCATTGCCTAGCCTTGCGTGGTCGTGCCTTAGCCTTTTTTCACCTTGCCATAGCCTTGCTTGCGTTGCCTTGCTTTGCCTTGCATTCCTTGCCTTCCGTTACTCTTTGCTTGCCTTCCGTGCATTGCCTAGCCTTGGGTTGTCGTGCATTAGCCTTGCCTCCCCAAACCGTGCCTTGCCTTGCGTTACCCTTTCCTTGCCTTGCCCTGCATTGCCTAGCCCTGTGTTGTCGTGCCTTAGCCTTGTTTCCCTTGCCGTGCCGTTCCTTCCGTTACCCTTGCCTTGCCTTGCTTTCCCTTGCTTTCCTTGCCTTCCGTTACCCTTTCCTTGCCTTGCCGTGCATTGCCTAGCCTTGCGCTGTCGTGCATTAGCCTTGCCTTGCCTCACAGTGCCTTCCCTTGCGTTACATTTTCCTTGGCTGGCCGTGCATTGACTAGCCGTGCGTTGTGGTGCCTTAGCCTTGTTTCACCTTGCCATAGCCTTGCTTGCTTTGCCTTGCCTTCCTTGCCTTCCGTTACTCTTTGCTTGCCTTCCGTGCATTGCCTAGCCTTGCGTGGTCGTGCCTTAGCCTTTTTTCACCTTGCCATAGCCTTGCTTGCGTTGCCTTGCTTTGCCTTGCATTCCTTGCCTTCCGTTACTCTTTGCTTGCCTTCCGTGCATTGCCTAGCCTTGGGTTGTCGTGCATTAGCCTTGCCTCCCCAAACCGTGCCTTGCCTTGCGTTACCCTTTCCTTGCCTTACCCTGCATTGCCTAGCCCTGTGTTGTCGTGCCTTAGCCTTGTTTCCCCTTGCCGTGCCGTTCCTTCCGTTACCCTTGCCTTGCCTTGCTTTCCCTTGCTTTCCTTGCCTTCCGTTACTCTTTGCTTGCCTTCCGTGCATTGCCTAGCCTTGCGCTGTCGTGCATTAGCCTTGCCTTGCCTCACAGTGCCTTGCCTTGCGTTACCTTTTCCTTGGCTGGCCGTGCATTGCCTAGCCGTGCGTTGTGGTGCCTTAGCCTTGTTTCACCTTGCCATAGCCTTGCTTGCTTTGCCTTGCCTTCCTTGCCTTCCGTTACTCTTTGCTTGCCTTCCGTGCATTGCCTAGCCTAGAGTTGTCGTGACTTAGCCTTGCCTCGCCTAACCGTGCCTTGCCTTGCGTTACCCTTTCCTTGCCTTGCCGTGCATTGCCAAGCCGTGCGTTGTCGTGCATTAGCCTCGCCTTGCCTTACCGTGCCTTGCCTTGCGTTACCCTTTCCTCGGCTGGCCGTGCATTGCTTAGCCTTGCGTTGCCGTACCTTAGCCTTGTTTCCCATTGCCGTGCCGTGACTTTTGTTACACTTGCCTTGCCTTGCTTTGCCTTGCCTTCCTTTCCTTCCGTTACTCTTTCCTTGCCTAGCCGTGCACTGCGTAGCCTTGCGTTTTCGTGCATCAGCCTTGCCTTGCCTCACCGTGCCTTGCCTTGCGTTACCCTGTCCTTGCCTTGCCGTGCATTACCTAGCCGTGCGTTGCCGTGCCTTAGCCTTGTTTCCCCTTGTCGTGCCGTTCATCCGTTACCCTAGCCTTGCCTTGCTTTCCCTTGCCTTCCTTGCCTTCCGTTACTCTTTGCTTGCCTTCCGTGCATTGCCTAGCCTTGCGTTGTCGTGCATTAGCCTTGCCTCCCCAAACCGTGCCTTGCCTTGCGTTACCCTTTCCTTGCCTTACCCTGCATTGCCTAGCCCTGTGTTGTCGTGCCTTAGCCTTGTTTCCCCTTACCGTGCCGTTCCTTTCGTTACCCGTGCCTTCCCCTGCTTTCCCTTGCATTCCTTGCCTTCCGTTACTCTTTGCTTGCCTTCCGTGCATTGCCTAGCCTTGCGTAGTCGTGCCTTAGCCTTGCCTCGCCTGACCGTGCCTTGCCTTGCGTTACCCTTTCCTTGCCTTGCAGTGCATTGCCTAGCGGTTCGTTGTCGTGCCTTAGCCTTGTTTGCCCTTGCCGTGCCGTTCCTTCCGTTACCCTTGCCTTGCTTTCCCTTGCCTTCCTTGCCTTCCGTTACTCTTTGCTTGCCTTCCGTGCATTGCCTAGCCTTGCGTTGTCGTGTCTTAGCCTTTTTTCACCTTGCCATAGCCTTGCTTGCGTTGCCTTGCTTTGCCTTGCATTCCTGGCCTTCCGTTACTCTTTGCTTGCCTTCCGTGCATTGCCTAGCCTTGCGCTGTCGTGCATTAGCCTTGCCTTGCCTCACAGTGCCTTGCCTTGCGTTACCTTTTCCTTGGCTGGCCGTTCATTGCCTAGCCGTGCGTTGTGGTGCCTTAGCCTTGTTTCACCTTGCCATAGCCTTGCTTGCTTTGCCTTGCCTTCCTTCCATTCCGTTACTCTTTGCTTGCCTTCCGTGCATTGCCTAGCCTTGCGTTGTCGTGCCTTAGCCTTTTTTCACCTTGCAATAGCCTTGCTTGCGTTGCCTTGCTTTGCCTTGCATTCCTTGCCTTCGGTTACTCTTTGCTTGCCTTCCGTGCATTGCCTAGCCTAGCGTTGTCGTGCCTTAGCCTTGCCTCGCCTAACCGTGCCTTGCCTTGCGTTACCCTTTCCTTGCCTTGCCGTGCATTGCCAAGCCGTGCGTTGTCGTGCATTAGCCTCGCCTTGCCTTACCGTGCCTTGCCTTGCGTTACCCTTTCCTTGCCTGGCCGTGCATTGCTCAGCCTTGCGTTGCCGTACCTTAGCCTTGTTTCCCCTTGCCGTGCCGTGCCTTTTGTTACACTTGCCTTGCCTTGCTTTGCCTTGCCTTCCTTTCCTTCCGTTACTCTTTCCTTGCCTAGCCGTGCACTGCGTAGCCTTGCGTTGTCGTGCATTACCCTTGCCTCGCCTGACCGTGCCTTGCCTTGCGTTACCCTTTCCTTGCCTTGCCGTGCATTGCCTAGCCCTGCGTTGTCGTGCCTTAGCCTTGTTTCCCCTTACCGTGCCGTTGCTTTCGTTACCCTTGCCTTCCCCTGCTTTCCTTTGCATTCCTTGCCTTCCGTTACTCTTTGCTTGCCTTCCGTGCATTGCCTAGCCTTGCGTTGTCGTGCCTTAGCCTTGTTTCCCCTTGCCGTGCCGTGCCTGTTGTTACACTTGCCTTGCCGTGCTTTGCCTTGCCTTCCTTTCCTTCCGTTACTCTTTCCTTGCGTAGCCGTGCACTGCCTAGCCTTGCGATGTCGTGCATTAGCTTTGCCTCGCCTGACAGTGCCTTGCCTTGCGTTACCCTTTCCTTGCCTTGCCGTGCATTGCCTAGCCCTCCGTTGCCGTGCCTTAGCCTTGTTTCCCCTTGCCGAGCCGGTCCTTCCGTTACTCTTGCCTTGCCTTGGTTTCCCTTGCCTTCCTTGCCTTCCGTTACTCTTTGCTTGCCTTCCGTGCATTGACTAGCCTTGCGTTGTCGTCATTAGCCTTGCCTCGCCTGACCGTGCCTTGCCTTGCGTTACCCTTTCCTTGCCTTGCCGAGCATTGCCTAGCCGTGCGTTGTCGTGCATTAGCCTTGTCTAGCCTTACCGTGCCTCGCCTTGCGTTACCCTTTCCTTGCCTGGCCGTGCATTGCCTAGCCGTGCGTTGCCGTTCCTTAGCCTTGTTTCCCCTTGCCGTGCCTTGCCTTTTGTTACACTTGCCTTGCCTTGCTTTGCCTTGCCTTCCTTTCCTTCCGTTACTCTTTCCTTGCCTAGCCGTGCACTGCCTGTCCTTGCGTTGTCGTGCATTAGCCTTGCCTCCCCAAACCGTGCCTTGCCTTGCGTTACCATTTCCTTGCCTTGCCCTGCATTGCCTAGCCGTGCGTTACCGTGCCTTAGCCTTGTTTCCCCTTGCCGTGCCGTTCCTTCCGTTAACCTTGCCTTGCCTTGCATTCCCTTGCCTTCATTGCGTTCCGTTACTCTTTGCTTGCCTTCCGTGCATTGCCTAGCCTTGCGTTGTCGTGCCTTAGCCTTGCCTCGCCTGACCGTGCCTTGCCTTGCGTTACCCTTACCTTGCCTTGCCCTGCATTGCCTAGCCCTGTGTTGTCGTGCCTTAGCCTTGTTTCCGCTTACCGTGCCGTTCCTTTCGTTACCCTTGCCTTCCCCTGCTTTCCCTGCATTCCTTGCCTTCCGTTACTCTTTGCTTGCGTTCCGTGCATTGCCTAGCCTTGCGTTGTCGTGCCTTAGCCTTGCCTCGCCTGACAGTGCCTTGCCTTGCGTTACCCTTTCCTTGCCTTGCCGTGCACTGCCAAGCCTTGCCTTGTCGGGCATTAACCTTGCCTTGCCTGACCGTGCCTTGCCTGGCGTTACCCTTTCCTTGCCTTGCCGTGCATTGCCTAGCCGTGCGTTGTCGTGCCTTAGCCTTGTTTCCCCTTGCCGTGCCGTTCCTTCCGTTACCCTTGCCTTGCCTTGCTTTCCCTTGCCTTCCTTGGCTTCCGTTACTCTTTGCTTGCCTTCCGTGCATTGCCTAGCCTTGCGTTGTCGTGCCTTAGCCTTGTTTCACCTTGCCATAGCCTTGCTTGCGTTGCCTTGCTTTGCCTTGCCTTCCTTGCCTTCCGTTACTCTTTGCTTGCCTTCCGTGCATTGCCTAGCCTTCCTTGTCGTGCCTTAGCCTTGCCTCGCCTGACCGTGCCTTGCCTTGCGTTACCCTTTCCTTGCCTTGCCGTGCATTGCCAAGCCGTGCGTTGTCGTGCATTAGCCTTGCCTTCCCTCACCGTGCCTTGCGTTGCGTTACCCTTTCCTTGCCTGGCCGTGCATTGCCTAGCCGTGCGTTGCCGTGCCTTAGCCTTGTTTCCCCTTGCCGTGCCGTGACTTTTGTTACACTTGCCTTGCCTTGCTTTGCCTTGCCTTCCTTTCCTTCCGTTACTCTTTCCTTGCCTTGCCGTGCACTGCCTAGCCTTGCGTTGTCGTGCATTAGCCTTGCCTTGCCTCACCGTGCCTTGCCTTGCGTTACCCTTTCCTTGCCTTGCCGTGCATTACCTAGCCGTGCGTTGTCGTGCCTTAGCCTTGTTTCCCCTTGCCGTGCCGTTCATCCGTTACCCTAGCCTTGCCTTGCTTTCCCTTGCCTTCCTTGCCTTCCGTTACTCTTTGCTTGCCTTCCGTGCATTGCCTAGCCTTGCGTTGTCGTGCATTAGCCTTGCCTCCCCAAACCGTGCCTTGCCTTGCGTTACCCTTTCCTTGCCTTACCCTGCATTGCCTAGCCCTGTGTTGTCGTGCCTTAGCCTTGTTTCCCCTTACCGTGCCGTTCCTTTCGTTACCCGTGCCTTCCCCTGCTTTCCCTTGCATTCCTTGCCTTCCGTTACTCTTTGCTTGCCTTCCGTGCATTGCCTAGCCTTGCGTAGTCGTGCCTTAGCCTTGCCTCGCCTGACCGTGCCTTGCCTTGCGTTACCCTTTCCTTGCCTTGCAGTGCATTGCCTAGCGGTTCGTTGTCGTGCCTTAGCCTTGTTTGCCCTTGCCGTGCCGTTCCTTCCGTTACCCTTGCCTTGCTTTCCCTTGCCTTCCTTGCCTTCCGTTACTCTTTGCTTGCCTTCCGTGCATTGCCTAGCCTTGCGTTGTCGTGTCTTAGCCTTTTTTCACCTTGCCATAGCCTTGCTTGCGTTGCCTTGCTTTGCCTTGCCTTCCTTGCCTTCCGTTACTCTTTGCTTGCCTTCCGTGCATTGCCTAGCCTTGCGCTGTCGTGCATTAGCCTTGCCTTGCCTCACAGTGCCTTGCCTTGCGTTACCTTTTCCTTGGCTGGCCGTTCATTGCCTAGCCGTGCGTTGTGGTGCCTTAGCCTTGTTTCACCTTGCCATAGCCTTGCTTGCTTTGCCTTGCCTTCCTTCCATTCCGTTACTCTTTGCTTGCCTTCCGTGCATTGCCTAGCCTTGCGTTGTCGTGCCTTAGCCTTTTTTCACCTTGCAATAGCCTTGCTTGCGTTGCCTTGCTTTGCCTTGCATTCCTTGCCTTCGGTTACTCTTTGCTTGCCTTCCGTGCATTGCCTAGCCTAGCGTTGTCGTGCCTTAGCCTTGCCTCGCCTAACCGTGCCTTGCCTTGCGTTACCCTTTCCTTGCCTTGCCGTGCATTGCCAAGCCGTGCGTTGTCGTGCATTAGCCTCGCCTTGCCTTACCGTGCCTTGCCTTGCGTTACCCTTTCCTTGCCTGGCCGTGCATTGCTCAGCCTTGCGTTGCCGTACCTTAGCCTTGTTTCCCCTTGCCGTGCCGTGCCTTTTGTTACACTTGCCTTGCCTTGCTTTGCCTTGCCTTCCTTTCCTTCCGTTACTCTTTCCTTGCCTAGCCGTGCACTGCGTAGCCTTGCGTTGTCGTGCATTACCCTTGCCTCGCCTGACCGTGCCTTGCCTTGCGTTACCCTTTCCTTGCCTTGCCGTGCATTGCCTAGCCCTGCGTTGTCGTGCCTTAGCCTTGTTTCCCCTTACCGTGCCGTTGCTTTCGTTACCCTTGCCTTCCCCTGCTTTCCTTTGCATTCCTTGCCTTCCGTTACTCTTTGCTTGCCTTCCGTGCATTGCCTAGCCTTGCGTTGTCGTGCCTTAGCCTTGTTTCCCCTTGCCGTGCCGTGCCTGTTGTTACACTTGCCTTGCCGTGCTTTGCCTTGCCTTCCTTTCCTTCCGTTACTCTTTCCTTGCGTAGCCGTGCACTGCCTAGCCTTGCGATGTCGTGCATTAGCTTTGCCTCGCCTGACAGTGCCTTGCCTTGCGTTACCCTTTCCTTGCCTTGCCGTGCATTGCCTAGCCCTCCGTTGCCGTGCCTTAGCCTTGTTTCCCCTTGCCGAGCCGGTCCTTCCGTTACTCTTGCCTTGCCTTGGTTTCCCTTGCCTTCCTTGCCTTCCGTTACTCTTTGCTTGCCTTCCGTGCATTGACTAGCCTTGCGTTGTCGTCATTAGCCTTGCCTCGCCTGACCGTGCCTTGCCTTGCGTTACCCTTTCCTTGCCTTGCCGAGCATTGCCTAGCCGTGCGTTGTCGTGCATTAGCCTTGTCTAGCCTTACCGTGCCTCGCCTTGCGTTACCCTTTCCTTGCCTGGCCGTGCATTGCCTAGCCGTGCGTTGCCGTTCCTTAGCCTTGTTTCCCCTTGCCGTGCCTTGCCTTTTGTTACACTTGCCTTGCCTTGCTTTGCCTTGCCTTCCTTTCCTTCCGTTACTCTTTCCTTGCCTAGCCGTGCACTGCCTGTCCTTGCGTTGTCGTGCATTAGCCTTGCCTCCCCAAACCGTGCCTTGCCTTGCGTTACCATTTCCTTGCCTTGCCCTGCATTGCCTAGCCGTGCGTTACCGTGCCTTAGCCTTGTTTCCCCTTGCCGTGCCGTTCCTTCCGTTAACCTTGCCTTGCCTTGCATTCCCTTGCCTTCATTGCGTTCCGTTACTCTTTGCTTGCCTTCCGTGCATTGCCTAGCCTTGCGTTGTCGTGCCTTAGCCTTGCCTCGCCTGACCGTGCCTTGCCTTGCGTTACCCTTACCTTGCCTTGCCCTGCATTGCCTAGCCCTGTGTTGTCGTGCCTTAGCCTTGTTTCCGCTTACCGTGCCGTTCCTTTCGTTACCCTTGCCTTCCCCTGCTTTCCCTGCATTCCTTGCCTTCCGTTACTCTTTGCTTGCGTTCCGTGCATTGCCTAGCCTTGCGTTGTCGTGCCTTAGCCTTGCCTCGCCTGACAGTGCCTTGCCTTGCGTTACCCTTTCCTTGCCTTGCCGTGCACTGCCAAGCCTTGCCTTGTCGGGCATTAACCTTGCCTTGCCTGACCGTGCCTTGCCTGGCGTTACCCTTTCCTTGCCTTGCCGTGCATTGCCTAGCCGTGCGTTGTCGTGCCTTAGCCTTGTTTCCCCTTGCCGTGCCGTTCCTTCCGTTACCCTTGCCTTGCCTTGCTTTCCCTTGCCTTCCTTGGTTTCCGTTACTCTTTGCTTGCCTTCCGTGCATTGCCAAGCCTTGCGTTGTCGTGTCTTAGCCTTTTTTCACCTTGCCATAGCCTTGCTTGCGTTGCCTTGCTTTGCCTTGCCTTCCTTGCCTTCCGTTACTCTTTGCTTGCCTTCCGTGCATTGCCTAGCCTTGCGTTGTCGTGCCTTAGCCTTTTTTCACCTTGCCATAGCCTTGCTTGCGTTGCCTTGCTTTGCCTTGCATTCCTTGCCTTCCGTTACTCTTTGCTTGCCTTCCGTGCATTGCCTAGCCTTGGGTTGTCGTGCATTAGCCTTGCCTCCCCAAACCGTGCCTTGCCTTGCGTTACCCTTTCCTTGCCTTGCCCTGCATTGCCTAGCCCTGTGTTGTCGTGCCTTAGCCTTGTTTCCCCTTGCCGTGCCGTTCCTTCCCTTACCCTTGCCTTGCCTGGCTTTCCCTTGCTTTCCTTGCCTTCCGTTACTCTTTGCTTGCCTTCCGTGCATTGCCTAGCCTTGCGCTGTCGTGCATTAGCCTTGCCTTGCCTCACAGTGCCTTGCCTTGCGTTACCTTTTCCTTGGCTGGCCATGCATTGCCTAGCCGTGCGTTGTGGTGCCTTAGCCTTGTTTCACCTTGCCATAGCCTTGCTTGCTTTGCCTTGCCTTCCTTGCCTTCCGTTACTCTTTGCTTGCCTTCCGTGCATTGCCTAGCCTAGAGTTGTCGTGACTTAGCCTTGCCTCGCCTAACCGTGCCTTGCCTTGCGTTACCCTTTCCTTGCCTTGCCCTGCATTGCCTAGCCCTGTGTTGTCGTGCCTTAGCCTTGTTTCCCCTTACCGTGCCGTTCCTTTCGTTACCCGTGCCTTCCCCTGCTTTCCCTTGCATTCCTTGCCTTCCGTTACTCTTTGCTTGCCTTCCGTGCATTGCCTAGCCTTGCGTAGTCGTGCCTTAGCCTTGCCTCGCCTGACCGTGCCTTGCCTTGCGTTACCCTTTCCTTGCCTTGCAGTGCATTGCCTAGCGGTTCGTTGTCGTGCCTTAGCCTTGTTTGCCCTTGCCGTGCCGTTCCTTCCGTTACCCTTGCCTTGCTTTCCCTTGCCTTCCATGCCTTCCGTTACTCTTTGCTTGCCTTCCGTGCATTGCCTAGCCTTGCGTTGTCGTGCCTTAGCCTTTTTTCACCTTGCCATAGCCTTGCTTGCGTTGCCTTGCTTTGCCTTGCCTTCCTTGCCTTCCGTTACTCTTTGCTTGCCTTCCGTGCATTGCCTAGCCTTGCGCTGTCGTGCATTAGCCTTGCCTTGCCTCACAGTGCCTTGCCTTGCGTTACCTTTTCCTTGGCTGGCCGTGCATTGCCTAGCCGTGCGTTGTGGTGCCTTAGCCTTGTTTCACCTTGCCATAGACTTGCTTGCTTTGCCTTGCCTTCCTTCCATTCCGTTACTCTTTGCTTGCCTTCCGTGCATTGCCTAGCCTTGCGTTGTCGTGCCTTAGCCTTTTTTCACCTTGCAATAGCCTTGCTTGCGTTGCCTTGCTTTGCCTTGCATTCCTTGCCTTCGGTTACTCTTTGCTTGCCTTCCGTGCATTGCCTAGCCTAGCGTTGTCGTGCCTTAGCCTTGCCTCGCCTAACCGTGCCTTGCCTTGCGTTACCCTTTCCTTGCCTTGCCGTGCATTGCCAAGCCGTGCGTTGTCGTGCATTAGCCTCGCCTTGCCTTACCGTGCCTTGCCTTGCGTTACCCTTTCCTTGCCTGGCCGTGCATTGCTCAGCCTTGCGTTGCCGTACCTTAGCCTTGTTTCCCCTTGCCGTGCCGTGCCTTTTGTTACACTTGCCTTGCCTTGCTTTGCCTTGCCTTCCTTTCCTTCCGTTACTCTTTCCTTGCCTAGCCGTGCACTGCGTAGCCTTGCGTTGTCGTGCATTACCCTTGCCTCGCCTGACCGTGCCTTGCCTTGCGTTACCCTTTCCTTGCCTTGCCGTGCATTGCCTAGCCCTGCGTTGTCGTGCTTTAGCCTTGTTTCCCCTTACCGTGCCGTTGCTTTCGTTACCCTTGCCTTCCCCTGCTTTCCTTTGCATTCCTTGCCTTCCGTTACTCTTTGCTTGCCTTCCGTGCATTGCCTAGCCTTGCGTTGTCGTGCCTTAGCCTTGTTTCCCCTTGCCGTGCCGTGCCTGTTGTTACACTTGCCTTGCCGTGCTTTGCCTTGCCTTCCTTTCCTTCCGTTACTCTTTCCTTGCGTAGCCGTGCACTGCCTAGCCTTGCGATGTCGTGCATTAGCTTTGCCTCGCCTGACAGTGCCTTGCCTTGCGTTACCCTTTCCTTGCCTTGCCGTGCATTGCCTAGCCCTCCGTTGCCGTGCCTTAGCCTTGTTTCCCCTTGCCGAGCCGGTCCTTCCGTTACTCTTGCCTTGCCTTGGTTTCCCTTGCCTTCCTTGCCTTCCGTTACTCTTTGCTTGCCTTCCGTGCATTGACTAGCCTTGCGTTGTCGTCATTAGCCTTGCCTCGCCTGACCGTGCCTTGCCTTGCGTTACCCTTTCCTTGCCTTGCCGAGCATTGCCTAGCCGTGCGTTGTCGTGCATTAGCCTTGTCTAGCCTTACCGTGCCTCGCCTTGCGTTACCCTTTCCTTGCCTGGCCGTGCATTGCCTAGCCGTGCGTTGCCGTTCCTTAGCCTTGTTTCCCCTTGCCGTGCCTTGCCTTTTGTTACACTTGCCTTGCCTTGCTTTGCCTTGCCTTCCTTTCCTTCCGTTACTCTTTCCTTGCCTAGCCGTGCACTGCCTAGCCTTGCGTTGTCGTGCATTAGCCTTGCCTCCCCAAATCGTGCCTTGACTTGCGTTACCATTTCCTTGCCTTGCCCTGCATTGCCTAGCCGTGCGTTGCCGTGCCTTAGCCTTCTTTCCCCTTGCCGTGCCGTTCTTTCCGGTAACCTTGCGTCGCCTTGCTTTCCCTTGCCTTCCTTGCGTTCCGTTACTCTTTGCTTGCCTTCCGTGCATTGCCTAGCCTTGCGTTGTCGTGCCTTAGCCTTGCCTCGCCTGACCGTGCCTTGCCTTGCGTTACCCTTTCCTTGCCTTGCAGTGCATTGCCTAGCAGTGCGTTGTCGTGCCTTAGCCTTGTTTCCCCTTGCCGTGCCGTTCTTTCCGTTACCATTGCCTTGCCTTGCTTTCCCTTGCCTTCCTTGCCTTCCGTTACTCTTTGCTTGCCTTCCGTGCATTGCCTACCCTTGCCTTGTCGTGTCTTAGCCTTTTTTCAACTTGCCATAGCCTTGCTTGCGTTGCCTTGCTTTGCCTTGCCTTCCTTGCTTTCCGGTACTCTTTGCTTGCCTTCCGTGCATTGCCTAGCCTTGCGTGGTCGTGCCTTAGCCTTTTTTCACCTTGCCATAGCCTTGCTTGCGTTCCCTTGCTTTGCCTTGCATTCCTTGCCTTCCGTTACTCGTTGCTTGCTTTCCGTGCATTGCCTAGCCTTGCGTTGTCGTGCATTAGTCTTGCCTCCCCAAACCGTGCCTTGCCTTGCGTTACCCTTTCCTTGCCTTACCCTGCATTGCCTAGCCCTGTGTTGTCGTGCCTTAGCCTTGTTTCCCCTTGCCGTGCCGTTCCTTCCGTTACCCTTGCCTTCCCTTGCTTTCCCTTGCTTTCCTTGCCTTCCGTTACTCTTCGCTTTCCTTCCGTGCATTGCCTAGCCTTGCCTTGTCGTGCCTTAGCCTTGCCTCGCCTGACAGTGCCTTGCCTTGCGTTACCCTTTCCTTGCCTTGCCGTGCACTGCCTAGCCTTGCCTTGTCGTGCATTAGCCTTGCCTTGCCTGACCGTGCCTTGCCTTGCGTTACCCTTTCCTTGCCTTGCCGTGCATTGCCTAGCCGTGCGTTGTCGTGCCTTAGCCTTGTTTCCCCTTGACGTGCCGTTCCTTCCGTTACCCTTGCCTTGCCTTGCTTTCCCTTGCCTTCCTTGCCTTCCGTTACTCTTTGCTTGCCTTCCGTGCATTGCCTAGCCTTGCGCTGTCATGCATTAGCCTTGCCTTGCCTCAGAGTGCCTTGCCTTGCGTTACATTTTCCAAGGCTGGCCGTGCATTGCCTAGTCGTGCGTTGTGGTGCCGTAGCCTTGTTTCACATTGCCATAGCCTTGCTTGCTTTGCCTTGCTTTCCCTTGCCTTCCTTGCGTTCCGTTACTCTTTGCTTGCCTTCCGTGCATTGCCTAGCCTTGCGTTGTCGTGTCTTAGCCTTTTTTCACCTTGCCATAGCCTTGCTTGCGTTGCCTTGCTTTGCCTTGCCTTCCTTGCCTTCCGTTAGTCTTTGCTTCCATTCCGTGCATCGCCTAGCCTTGCGTTGTCGTGCCTTAGCCTTCCCTCGCCTGACAGTGCATTGCCTTGCGTTACCCTTTCCTTGCCTGGCCGTGCGTTGCTTAGTCTTGCGTTGCCGTGCCTTAGCCTTGTTTCCCCTTGCCGTGCCGTACCTTTTGTTACACTTGCCTTGCCTTGCTTTGCCTTGCCTTCCTTTCCTTCCGTTACTCTTTCCTTGCCTAGCCGTGCACTGCGTAGCCTTGCGTTTTCGTGCATTACCCTTGCCTCGCCTGACCGTGCCTTGCCTTGCGTTACCCTTTCCTTGCCTGGCCGTGCATTGCCTAGTCCTTCGTTACCGTGCTTTAGCCTTGTTTCCCCTTGCCGGGGCGTTCCTTCCGTTAAACTTCCCTTCCCCTGCTTTCCCTTGCCTGCCTTGCCTTCCGTTACTCTTTGCTTGCCTTCCGTGCATTGCCTAGCCTTGCGTTGTCGTGCCTTAGCCTTCCTCGCCTGACCGTGCCTTGCCATGCGTTACCCTTTCCTTGCCTTGCCGTGCATTGCCTAGCCGTGCGTTGTCGTGCATCAGCCTTGCCTTGCCTCACCGTGCCTTGCCTTGCGTTACCCTTTCCTTGCCTTGCCGTGCATTGCCTAGCCGTGCGTTGCCGTGCCTTAGCCTTGTTTCCCCTTGTCGTGCCGTTCCTTCCGTTACCCTTGCCTTGCCTTGTTTTCCCTTGCCTTCCTTGCCTTCCGTTACTCTTTGCTTGCCTTCCGTGCATTGCCTAGCCTTGCGTTGTCGTGCATTAACCTTGCCTCCCCAAACCGTGCCTTGCCTTGCGTTACCCTTTCCTTGCCTTGCCCTGCATTGCCTAGCCCTGTGTTGTCGTGCCTTAGCCTTGTTTCCCCTTACCGTCCCGTTCCTTTCGTTACCCTTGCCTTCCCCTGCTTTCCTTTGCATTCCTTGCCTTCCGTTACTCTTTCCTTGCCTGGCCGTGCATTGCCTAGCCGTGCGTTGCCGTGCCTTAGCCTTGTTTCCCCTTGCCGTGCCTTGCCTTTTGTTACACTTGCCTTCCCCTGCTTTCCCTTGCCTTCCTTGCCTTCCGTTACCCTTTCCTTGCCTTGCCGTGCACTGCCAAGCCTTGCCTTGTCGGGCATTAGCCTTGCCTTGCCTGACCGTGCCTTGCCTGGCGTTACCCTTTCCTTGCCTTGCCGTGCATTGCCTAGCCGTGCGTTGTCGTGCCTTAGCCTTGTTTCCCCTTGCCGTGCCGTTCCTTCCGTTACCCTTGCCTTGCCTTGCTTTCCCTTGCCTTCCTTGGTTTCCGTTACTCTTTGCTTGCCTTCCGTGCATTGCCAAGCCTTGCGTTGTCGTGTCTTAGCCTTTTTTCACCTTGCCATAGCCTTGCTTGCGTTGCCTTGCTTTGCCTTGCCTTCCTTGCCTTCCGTTACTCTTTGCTTGCCTTCCGTGCATTGCCTAGCCTTGCGTGGTCGTGCCTTAGCCTTTTTTCACCTTGCCATAGCCTTGCTTGCGTTGCCTTGCTTTGCCTTGCATTCCTTGCCTTCCGTTACTCTTTGCTTGCCTTCCGTGCATTGCCTAGCCTTGGGTTGTCGTGCATTAGCCTTGCCTCCCCAAACCGTGCCTTGCCTTGCGTTACCCTTTCCTTGCCTTGCCCTGCATTGCCTAGCCCTGTGTTGTCGTGCCTTAGCCTTGTTTCCCCTTGCCGTGCCGTTCCTTCCCTTACCCTTACCTTGCCTTGCTTTCCCTTGCTTTCCTTGCCTTCCGTTACTCTTTGCTTGCCTTCCGTGCATTGCCTAGCCTTGCGCTGTCGTGCATTAGCCTTGCCTTGCCTCACAGTGCCTTGCCTTTCGTTACCTTTTCCTTGGCTGGCCGTGCATTGCCTAGCCGTGCGTTGTGGTGCCTTAGCCTTGTTTCACCTTGCCATAGCCTTGCTTCCTTTGCCTTGCCTTCCTTGCCTTCCGTTACTCTTTGCTTGCCTTCCGTGCATTGCCTAGCCTAGAGTTGTCGTGACTTAGCCTTGCCTCGCCTAACCGTGCCTTGCCTTGCGTTACCCTTTCCTTGCCTTGCCGTGCATTGCCAAGCCGTGCGTTGTCGTGCATTAGCCTCGCCTTGCCTTACCGTGCCTTGCCTTGCGTTACCCTTTCCTTGCCTGGCCGTGCATTGCCTAGCCGTGCGTTGCCGTTCCTTAGCCTTGTTTCCCATTGCCGTGCCGTGACTTTTGTTACACTTGCCTTGCCTTGATTTGCCTTGCCTTCCTTTCCTTCCGTTACTCTTTCCTTGCCTTGCCGTGCATTGCCTAGCCTTGCGTTGTCGTGCATTAGCCTTGGCTCGCCTCACCGTGCCTTGCCTTGCGTTACCCTGTCCTTGCCTTGCCGTGCATTGCCTAGCCGTGCGTTGGCGTGCCTTAGCCTTGTTACCCCTTGTCGTGCCGTTCATCCGTTACCCTTGCCTTGCCTTGCTTTCCCTTGCCTTCCTTGCCTTCCGTTACTCTTTGCTTGCCTTCCGTGCATTGCCTAGCCTTGCGTTGTCGTGCATTAGCCTTGCCTCCCCAAACCGTGCCTTGCCTTGCGTTACCCTTTCCTTGCCTTGCCCTGCATTGCCTAGCCCTGTGTTGTCGTGCCTTAGCCTTGTTTCCCCTTACCGTGCCGTTCCTTTCGTTACCCGTGCCTTCCCTTGCTTTCCCTTGCATTCCTTGCCTTCCGTTACTCTTTGCTTGCCTTCCGTGCATTGCCTAGCCTTGCGTAGTCGTGCCTTAGCCTTGCCTCGCCTGACCGTGCCTTGCCTTGCGTTACCCTTTCCTTGCCTTGCAGTGCATTGCCTAGCGGTTCGTTGTCGTGACTTAGCCTTGTTTGCCCTTGCCGTGCCGTTCCTTCCGTTACACTTGCCTTGCTTTCCCTTGCCTTCCTTGCCTTCCGTTACTCTTTGCTTGCCTTCCGTGCATTGCCTAGCCTTGCGTTTTCGTGTCTTAGCCTTTTTTCACCTTGCCATAGCCTTGCTTGCGTTGCCTTGCTTTGCCTTGCCTTCCTTGCCTTCCGTTACTCTTTGCTTGCCTTCCGTGCATTTCCCAGCCTTGCGTTGTCGTGCATTAGCCTTGCCTTGCCTCACAGTGCCTTGCCTTGCGTTACCCTTTCCTTGCCTTGCCGTGCATTGCCTAGCCCTGCGTTGTCGTGCCTTAGCCTTTCCCCTTTCCCTTGCCTTCCTTGCCTTCCGTTACTCTTTGCTTGCCTTCCGTGCATTGCCTAACCTTGCGTTGTCGTGCCTTAGCCTTGTTTCACCTTGCTATAGCCTTGCTTGCGTTGCCTTTCTTTGCCTTGCCTTCCTTGCCTTCCGTTACTCTTTGCTTGCCTTCCGTGCATTGCCTAGCCTTGCGTTGTCGTGCCTTAGCCTTGCCTCGCCTGACCGTGCCTTGCCTTGCGTTACCCTTTCCTTGCCTTGCCGTGCATTGCCTAGCCGTGCGTTGTCGTGCATTAGCCTTGCCTTGCCTCACCGTGCCTTGCCTTGCGTTACCCTTTCCTTGCCTGGCCGTGCATTGCCTAGCCTTGCGTTGCCGTGCCTTTGCCTTGTTTCCCCTTGCTGTGCCGTGCCTTTTGTTACACTTGCCTTGCCTTGCTTTGCCTTGCCTTCCTTTCCTTCCGTTACTCTTTCCTTGCCTAGCCGTGCACTGCGTAGCCTTGCGTTGTCGTGCATTACCCTTGCCTCGCCTGACCGTGCCTTGCCTTGCGTTACCCTTTCCTTGCCTTGCCGTGCATTGCCTAGCCCTGCGTTGTCGTGCCTTAGCCTTGTTTCCCCTTACCGTGCCGTTCCTTCCGTTACCCTTGCTTTCCCCTGCTTTCCCTTGCCTTCCTTGCCTTCCGTTACTCTTTGCTTGCCTTTCGTGCATTGCCTAGCCTTGCGTTGTCGTGCCTTAGCCTTGCGTCGCCTGACCGTGCCTTGCCTTGCGTTACCCTTTCCTTGCCTTGCCGTGCATTGCCTAGCCGTGCGTTGTCGTGCATCAGCCTTGCCTTGCCTCACCGTGCCTTGCCTTGCGTTACCCTTTCCTTGCCTTGCCGTGCATTGCCTAGCCGTGGGTTGCCGTGCCTTAGCCTTGTTTCCCCTTGCCGTGCCGTTCCTTCCGTTACCCTTGCCTTGCCTTGCTTTCCCTTGCCTTCCTTGCCTTCCGTTACTCTTTGCTTGCCTTCCGTGCATTGCCTAGCCTTGCGTTGTCGTGCCTTAGCCTTGCGTCGCCTGACCGTGCCTTGCCTTGCGTTACCCTTTCCTTGCCTTGCCGTGCATTGCCTAGCCGTGCGTTGTCGTGCATCAGCCTTGCCTTGCCTCACCGTGCCTTGCCTTGCGTTACCCTTTCCTTGCCTTGCCCTGCATTGCCTAGCCCTGTGTTGTCGTGCCTTAGCCTTGTTTCCCCTTGCCGTGCCGTTCCTTCCCTTACCCTTGCCTTGCCTTGCTTTCCCTTGCCTTCCTTGCCTTCCGTTACTCTTTGCTTGCCTTCCGTGCATTGCCTAGCTTGCGTTGTCGTGCCTTAGCCTTGCTTCGCCTGACCATGCCTTGCCTTGCGTTACCCTTTCCTTGCCTTGCCGTGTATTGCCTAGCCGTGCATTGTCGTGTCTTAGCCTTGTTTCCCCTTGTCGTGCCGTTCCTTCGGTTACCCTTGCCTTGCCTTGCTTTCCCTTGCCTTCCTTGCCTTCCGTTACTCTTTGCTTGCCTTCCGTGCATTGCCTAGCCTTGCGTTGTCGTGCCTTAGCCTTGCCTCGCCTGACCGTGCCTTGCCTTGCCTTACCCTTTCCTTGCCTTGCCGTGCATTGCCTAGCCCTGTGTTGTCGTGCCTTAGCCTTGTTTCCCCTTACCGTCCCGTTCCTTTCGTTACCCTTGCCTTCCCCTGCTTTCCCTTGCATTCCTTGCCTTCCGTTACTCTTTCCTTCCCTGGCCGTGCATTGCCTAGCCGTGCGTTGCCGTGCCTTAGCCTTGTTTCCCCTTGCCGTGCCGTGCCTGTTGTTACACTTGCCTTCCCCTGCTTTCCCTTGCCTTCCTTGCCTTCCGTTACTCTTTGCTTGCCTTCCGTGCATTGCCTAGCCTTGCGTTGTCGTGCCTCAGCCTTGCCTTGCCTGACCGTGCCTTCCCTTGCGTTACCCTTTCCTTGCCTTGCCGTGCATTGCCTAGCCGTGCGTTGTCGTGCCTTAGCCTTGTTTCCCCTTGCCGTGCCGTTCCTTCCGTTACCCTTGCCTTGCCTTGCTTTCCCTTGCCTTCCTTGCCTTCCGTTACTCTTTGCTTGCCTTCCGTGCATTGCCAAGCCTTGCGTTGTCGTGTCTTAGCCTTTTTTCACCTTGCCATAGCCTTGCTTGCGTTGCCTTGCTTTGCCTTGCCTTCCTTGCCTTCCGTTACTCTTTGCTTGCCTTCCGTGCATTGCCTAGCCTTGCGTGGTCGTGCCTTAGCCTTTTTTCACCTTGCCATAGCCTTGCTTGCGTTGCCTTGCTTTGCCTTGCATTCCTTGCCTTCCGTTACTCTTTGCTTGCCTTCCGTGCATTGCCTAGCCTTGGGTTGTCGTGCATTAGCCTTGCCTCGCCTGACCGTGCCTTGCCTTGCGTTACCCTTTCCTTGCCTTGCCGTGCATTGCCTAGCCCTGCGTTGTCGTGCCTTAGCCTTGTTTCCCTTTGCCGTGCCGTTCCTTCCGTTACCCTTGCCTTGCCTTGCTTTCCCTTGCTTTCCTTGCCTTCCGTTACTCTTTGCTTGCCTTCCGTGCATTGCCTAGCCTTGCGTTGTCGTGCATTAGCCTTGCCTTGCCTCACAGTGCCTTGCCTTGCGTTACCTTTTCCTTGGCTGGCCGTGCATTGCCTAGCCGTGCGTTGTGGTGCCTTAGCCTTGTTTCACCTTGCCATAGCCTTGCTTCCTTTGCCTTGCCTTCCTTCCATTCCGTTAATCTTTGCTTGCCTTCCGTGCATTGCCTAGCCTTGCGTTGTCGTGCCTTAGCCTTGCCTCGCCTGACCGTGCCTTGCCTTGCGTTACCCTTTCGTTGCCTTGCCGTGCATTGCCTAGCCGTGCGTTGTCGTGCATTAGCCTTGCCTTGCCTCACCGTGCCTTGCCTTGCGTTACCCTTTCCTTGCCTGGCCGTGCATTGCCTAGCCTTGCGTTGTCGTGCCTTAGCCTTGTTTCCCATTGCCGTGTCTTTCCTTCCGTTACCCTTGCCTTGCCTTGCTTTCCCTTGCCTTCCTTGCCTTCCGTTACTCTTTGCTTGCCTAGCCGTGCACTGCGTAGCCTTGCGTTTTCGTGCATCAGCCTTGCCTTGCCTCACCGTGCCTTGCCTTGCGTTACCCTTTCCTTGCCTTGCCGTGCATTGCCTAGCCGTGCGTTGTCGTGCATCAGCCTTGCCTTGCCTTGCGTTACCCTTTCCTTGCCTTGCCCTGCATTGCCTAGCCCTGTGTTGTCGTGCCTTAGCCTTGTTTCCCCTTGCCGTGCCGTTCCTTCCCTTACATTTGCCTTGACTTGCTTTCCCTTGCTTTCCTTGCCTTCCGTTACTCTTTGCTTGCCTTCCGTGCATTGCCTAGCCTTGCGTTGTCGTGCCTTAGCCTTGCTTCGCCTGACCATGCCTTGCCTTGCGTTACCCTTTCCTTGCCTTGCCGTGCATTGCCTAACCGTGCGTTGTCGTGCCTTAGCCTTGTTTCCCCTTGCCGTGCCGTTCCTTCCGTTACCCTTGCCTTGCCTTGTTTTCCCTTGCCTTCCTTGCCTTCCGTTACTCTTTGCTTGCCTTCCGTGCATTGCCTAGCCTTGCGTTGTCGTTCATTAACCTTGCCTCCCCAAACCGTGCCTTGCCTTGCGTTACCCTTTCCTTGCCTTGCCCTGCATTGCCTAGCCCTGTGTTGTCGTGCCTTAGCCTTGTTTCCCCTTACCGTCCCGTTCCTTTCGTTACGCTTGCCTTCCCCTGCTTTCCTTTGCATTCCTTGCCTTCCGTTACTCTTTCCTTGCCTGGCCGTGCATTGCCTAGCCGTGCGTTGCCGTGCCTTAGCCTTGTTTCCCCTTGCCGTGCCTTGCCTTTTGTTACACTTGCCTTCCCCTGCTTTCCCTTGCCTTCCTTGCCTTCCGTTACCCTTTCCTTCCCTTGCCGTGCACTGCCAAGCCTTGCCTTGTCGGGCATTAGCCTTGCCTTGCCTGACCGTGCCTTGTCTGGCGTTACCATTTCCTTGCCTTGCCGTGCATTGCCTAGCCGTGCGTTGTCGTGCCTTAGCCTTGTTTCCCCTTGCCGTGCCGTTCCTTCCGTTACCCTTGCCTTGCCTTGCTTTCCCTTGCCTTCCTTACCTTCCGTTACTCTTTGCTTGCCTTCCGTGCATTGCCTAGCCTTGCGTTGTCGTGCCTTAGCCTTTTTTCACCTTGCCATAGACTTGCTTGCGTTGCCTTGCTTTGCCTTGCCTTCCTTGCCTTCCGTTACTCTTTGCTTGCCTTCCGTGCATTGCCTAGCCTTGCGTGGTCGTGCCTTAGCCTTTTTTCACCTTGCCATAGCCTTGCTTGCGTTGCCTTGCTTTGCCTTGCATTCCTTGCCTTCCGTTACTCTTTACTTGCCTTCCGTGCATTGCCTAGCCTTGCGTTGTCGTGCATTAGCCTTGCCTCCCCAAACCGTGCCTTGCCTTGCGTTACCCTTTCCTTGCCTTGCCCTGCATTGCCTAGCCCTGTATTGTCGTGCCTTAGCCTTGTTTCCCCTTGCCGTGCCGTTCCTTCCGTTACCCTTGCCTTGCCTTGCTTTCCCTTGCTTTCCTTGCCTTCCGTTACTCTTTGCTTGCCTTCCGTGCATTGCCTAGCCTTGCGCTGTCGTGCATTAGCCTTGCCTTGCCTCACAGTGCCTTGCCTTGCGTTACCTTTTCCTTGCCTTGCCGTGCATTGCCTAGCCGTGCGTTGTGGTGCCTTAGCCTTGTTTCACTTTGCCATAGCCTTGCTTGCTTTGCCTTGCCTTCCTTGCCTTCCGTTACTCTTTGCTTGCCTTCCGTGCATTGCCTAGCCTTGCGTGGTCGTGCCTTAGCCTTTTTTCACCTTGCCATAGCCTTGCTTGCGTTGCCTTGCTTTGCCTTGCATTCCTTGCCTTCCGTTACTCTTTGCTTGCCTTCCGTGCATTGCCTAGCCTTGCGTTGTCGTGCATTAGCCTTGCCTCCCCAAACCGTGCCTTGCCTTGCGTTACCCTTTCCTTGCCTTGCCCTGCATTGCCTAACCCTGTGTTGTCGTGCCTTAGCCTTGTTTCCCCTTGCCGTGCCGTTCCTTCCGTTACCCTTGCCTTGCCTTGCTTTCCCTTGCTTTCCTTGCCTTCCGTTACTCTTTGCTTGCCTTCCGTGCATTGCCTAGCCTTGCGCTGTCGTGCATTAGCCTTGCCTTGCCTCACAGTGCCTTGCCTTGCGTTACCTTTTCCTTGGCTGGCCGTGCATTGCCTAGCCGTGCGTTGTGGTGCCTTAGCCTTGTTTCACCTTGCCATAGCCTTGCTTGCTTTGCCTTGCCTTCCTTGCCTTCCGTTACACTTTCCTTGTCTTGCCGTTCCCTGGCTAGCCTTGCGTTGTCGTGAGTTAGCCTTGCCTCGCCTGACCGTGCCTTGCCTTGCGTTACCCCTTCCTTGCCTTGCCGTGCATTGCCTAGCCGTGCGTTGTCGTGCATTAGCCTTGCCTTGCCTCACCGTGCCTTGCCTTGCGTTACCCTTTCCTTACCTTGCGCTGCCTTGCCTAGCCGTGCGTTGTCGTGCCTTAGCCTTGTTTCCCATTGCCGTGCCGTTCCTTCCGTTACCCTTGCCTTGCCTTGCTTTCCCTTGCCTTCCTTGCCTTCCGTTACTCTTTGCTTGCCTTCCGTGCATTGCCTAGCCTTGCGTTGTCGTGCCTCAGCCTTGCCTTGCCTCACCGTGCCTTGCCTTGCGTTACCCTTTCCTTGCCTTGCCGTGCATTGCCTAGCCGTGCGTTGTCGTGCCTTAGCCTTGTTTCCCCTTGCCGTGCCGTTCCTTCCGTTACCCTTGCCTTGCCTTGCTTTCCCTTGCCTTCCTTGCCTTCCGTTACTCTTTGCTTGCCTTCCGTGCATTGCCTAGCCTTGCGTTGTCGTGCAATAGCCTTGCCTCCCCAAACCGTGCCTTGCCTTGCGTTACCCTTTCCTTGCCTTACCCTGCATTGCCTAGCCCTGTGTTGTCGTGCCTTAGCCTTGTTTCCCCTTACCGTGCCGTTCCTTTCGTTACCCGTGCCTTCCCCTGCTTTCCCTTGCATTCCTTGCCTTCCGTTACTCTTTGCTTGCCTTCCGTGCATTGCCTAGCCTTGCATTGTCGTGCCTCAGCCTTGCCTTCGCTGACCGTGCCTTGCCTTGCATTACCCTTTCCTTGCCTTGCCGTTCATTGCCTAGCGGTTCGTTGTCGTGCCTTAGCCTTGTTTGCCCTTGCCGTGCCGTTCCTTCCGTTACCCTTGCCTTGCTTTCCCTTGCCTTCCTTGCCTTCCGTTACTCTTTGCTTGCCTTCCGTGCATTGCCTAGCCTTGCGTTTTCGTGTCTTAGCCTTTTTTCACCTTGCCATAGCCTTGCTTGCGTTGCCTTGCTTTGCCTTGCCTTCCTTGCCTTCCGTTACTCTTTGCTTGCCTTCCGTGCATTGCCTAGCCTTGCGCTGTCGTGCATTAGCCTTGCCTTGCCTCACAGTGCCTTGCCTTGCGTTACCTTTTCTTTGGCTGGCCGTGCATTGCCTAGCCGTGCGTTGTGGTGCCTTAGCCTTGTTTCACCTTGCCATAGCCTTGCTTGCTTTGCCTTGCCTTCCTTCCATTCCGTTACTCTTTGCTTGCCTTCCGTGCATTGCCTAGCCTTGCGTTGTCGTGCCTTAGCCTTTTTTCACCTTGGAATAGACTTGCTTGCGTTGCCTTGCTTTGCCTTGCATTCCTTGCCTTCGGTTACTCTTTGCTTGCCTTCCGTGCATTGCCTAGCCTTGCGTTGTCGTGCCTTAGCCTTGCCTCGCCTAACCGTGCCTTGCCTTGCGTTACCCTTTCCTTGCCTTGCCGTGCATTGCCAAGCCGTGCGTTGTCGTGCATTAGCCTCGCCTTGCCTTACCGTGCCTTGCCTTGCGTTACCCTTTCCTTGCCTGGCCGTGCATTGCTCAGCCTTGCGTTGCCGTACCTTAGACTTGTTTCCCATTGCCGTGCCGTGCCTTTTGTTACACTTGCCTTGCCTTGCTTTGCCTTGCCTTCCTTTCCTTCCGTTACTCTTTCCTTGCCTAGCCGTGCACTGCGTAGCCTTGCGTTGTCGTGCATTACCCTTGCCTCGCCTGACCGTGCCTTGCCTTGCGTTACCCTTTCCTTGCCTTGCCGTGCATTGCCTAGCCCTGCGTTGTCGTGCCTTAGCCTTGTTTCCCCTTACCGTGCCGTTCCTTCCGTTACCCTTGCTTTCCCCTGCTTTCCCTTGCCTTCCTTGCCTTCCGTTACTCTTTGCTTGCCTTTCGTGCATTGCCTAGCCTTGCGTTGTCGTGCCTTAGCCTTGCGTCGCCTGACCGTGCCTTGCCTTGCGTTACCCTTTCCTTGCCTTGCCGTGCATTGCCTAGCCGTGCGTTGTCGTGCATCAGCCTTGCCTTGCCTCACCGTGCCTTGCCTTGCGTTACCCTTTCATTGCCTTGCCGTGCATTGCCTAGCCGTGGGTTGCCGTGCCTTAGCCTTGTTTCCCCTTGCCGTGCCGTTCCTTCCGTTACCCTTGCTTTCCCCTGCTTTCCATTGCCTTCCTTGCCTTCCGTTACTCTTTGCTTGCCTTTCGTGCATTGCCTAGCCTTGCGTTGTCGTGCCTTAGCCTTGCGTCGCCTGACCGTGCCTTGCCTTGCGTTACCCTTTCCTTGCCTTGCCGTGCATTGCCTAGCCGTGCGTTGTCGTGCATCAGCCTTGCCTTGCCTCACCGTGCCTTGCCTTGCGTTACCCTTTCCTTGCCTTGCCCTGCATTGCCTAGCCCTGTGTTGTCGTGCCTTAGCCTTGTTTCCCCTTGCCGTGCCGTTCCTTCCGTTACATTTGCCTTGCCTTGCTTTCCCTTGCTTTCCTTGCCTTCCGTTACTCTTTGCTTTCCTTCCGTGCATTGCCTAGCCTTGCGTTGTCGTGCCTTAGCCTTCCCTCGCCTGACAGTGCCTTGCCTTGCGTTACCCTTTCCTTGCCTTGCCGTGCACTGCCAAGCCTTGCTTTGTCGGGCATTAGCCTTTCCTTGCCTGACCGTGCCTTGCCTGGCGTTACCCTTTCCTTGCCTTGCCGTGCATTGCCTAGCCGTGCGTTGTCGTGCCTTAGCCTTGTTTCCCCTTGCCGTGCCGTTCCTTCCGTTACCCTTGCCTTGCCTTGCTTTCCCTTGCCTTCCTTGGTTTCCGTTACTCTTTGCTTGCCTTCCGTGCATTGCCTAGCCTTGCGTTGTCGTGTCTTAGCCTTTTTTCACCTTGCCATAGCCTTGCTTGCGTTGCCTTGCTTTGCCTTGCCTTCCTTGTCTTCCGTTACTCTTTGCTTGCCTTCCGTGCATTGCCTAGCCTTGCGTTGTCGTGCTTTAGCCTTTTTTCACCTGGCCATAGCCTTGCTTGCATTGCCTTGCTTTGCCTTGCATTCCTTGCCTTCCGTTACTCTTTGCTTGCCTTCCGTGCATTGCCTAGCCTTGCGTTGTCGTGCATTAGCCTTGCCTCCCCAAACCGTGCCTTGCCTTGCGTTACCCTTTCCTTGCCTTGCCCTGCATTGCCTAGCCCTGTGTTGTCGTGCCTTAGCCTTGTTTCCCCTTGCCGTGCCGTTCCTTCCGTTACCCTTGCCTTGCCTTGCTTTCCCTTGCTTTCCTTGCCTTCCGTTACTCTTTGCTTGCCTTCCGTGCATTGCCTAGCCTTGCGTTGTCGTGCCTTAGCCTTGCCTCGCCTGACAGTGCCTTGCCTTGCGTTACCCTTTCCTTGCCTTGCCGTGCACTGCCAAGCCTTGCCTTGTCGTGCATTAGCCTTGCCTTGCCTGACCGTGCCTTGCCTGGCGTTACCCTTTCCTTGCATTGCCGTGCATTGCCTAGCCGTGCGTTGTCGTGCCTTAGCCTTGTTTCCCCTTGCCGTGCCGTTCCTTCCGTTACCCTTGCCTTGCCTTGCTTTCCCTTGCCTTCCTTGGTTTCCGTTACTCTTTGCTTGCCTTCCGTACATTGCCTAGCCTTGCGCTGTAATGCATTAGCCTTTCCTTGCCTCAGAGTGCCTTCCCTTTCGTTACATTTTCCTTGGCTGGCGGTGCATTGCCTAGTCGTGCGTTGTGGTGCCTTAGCCTTGTTTCACATTGCCATAGCCTTGCTTGCTTTGCCTTGCTTTCCCTTGCCTTCCTTGCGTTCCGTTACACTTTGCTTGCCTTCCGTGCATTGCCTAGCCTTGCGTTGTCGTGTCTTAGCCTTTTTTCACCTTGCCATAGCCTTGCTTTCGTTGCCTTGCTTTGCCTTGCCTTCCTTGCCTTCCGTTACTCTTTGCTTCCCTTCCGTGCATTGCCTAGCCTTGCGTGGTCGTGCCTTAGCCTTTTTTCACCTTGCCATAGCCTTGCTTGCGTTGCCTTGCTTTGCCTTGCATTCCTTGCCTTCCGTTACTCTTTGCTTGCCTTCCGTGCATCGCCTAGCCTTGCGTTGTCGTGCCTTAGCCTTCCCTCGCCTGACAGTGCAATGCCTTGCGTTATCCTTTCCTTGCCTGGCCGTGCATTGCTTAGTCTTGCGTTGCCGTGCCTTAGCCTTGTTTCCCCTTGCCGTGCCGTACCTTTTGTTACACTTGCCTTGCCTTGCTTTGCCTTGCCTTCCTTTCCTTCCGTTACTCTTTCCTTGCCTAGCCGTGCACTGCGTAGCCTTGCGTTTTCGTGCATCAGCCTTGCCTTGCCTCACCGTGCCTTGCCTTGCGTTACCCTTTCCTTGCCTTGCCGTGCATTGCCTAGCCGTGCGTTGCCGTGCCTTAGCCTTGTTTCCCCTTGTCGTGCCGTTCATCCGTTACCCTTGCCTTGCCTTGCTTTCCCTTGCCTTCCTTGCCTTCCGTTACTCTTTGCTTGCCTTCCGTGCATTGCCTAGCCTTGCGTTGTCGTGCATTAGCCTTGCCTCCCCAAACCGTGCCTTGCCTTGCGTTACCCTTTCCTTGCCTTGCCCTGCATTGCCTAGCCCTGTGTTGTCGTGCCTTAGCCTTGTTTCCCCTTACCGTGCCGTTCCTTTCGTTACCCTTGCCTTCCCCTGTTGTCCTTTGCATTCCTTGCCTTCCGTTACTCTTTGCTTGCCTTCCGTGCATTGCCTAGCCTAGCGTTGTCGTGCCTTAGCCTTGCCTCGCCTAACCGTGCCTTGCCTTGCGTTACCCTTTCCTTGCCTTGCCGTGCATTGCCAAGCCGTGCGTTGTCGTGCATTAGCCTCGCCTTGCCTTACCGTGCCTTGCCTTGCGTTACCCTTTCCTTGCCTGGCCGTGCATTGCTCAGCCTTGCGTTGCCGTACCTTAGCCTTGTTTCCCCTTGCCGTGCCGTGCCTTTTGTTACACTTGCCTTGCCTTGCTTTGCCTTGCCTTCCTTTCCTTCCGTTTCTCTTTCCTTGCCTAGCCGTGCACTGCGTAGCCTTGCATTGTCGTCCATTACCCTTCCCTCTCCTGACCGTGCCTTGCCTTGCGTTACCCTTTCCTTGCCTTGCCCTGCTTTGCCTAGCCCTGCGTTGTCGTGCCTTAGCCTTGTTTCCCCTTACCGTGCCGTTCCTTCCGTTACCCTTGCCTTGCCTTGCTTGCCCTTGCTTTCCTTGCCTTCCGTTACTCTTTGCTTTCCTTCCGTGCATTGCCTAGCCTTGCGTTGTCGTGCCTTAGCCTTGCCTCGCCTGACAGTGCCTTGCCTTGCGTTACCCTTTCCTTGCCTTGCCGTGCACTGCCTAGCCTTGCCTTGTCGTGCATTAGCCTTGCCTTGCCTGACCGTGCCTTGCCTGGCGTTACCCTTTCCTTGCCTTGCCGTGCATTGCCTAGCCGTGCGTTGTCGTGCCTTAGCCTTGTTTCCCCTTGCCGTGCCGTTCCTTCCGTTACCCTTGCCTTGCCTTGCTTTCCCTTGCCTTCCTTGCCTTCCGTTACTCTTTGCTTGCCTTCCTTGCATTGCCTAGCCTTGCGTTGTCGTGCCTTAGCCTTTTTTCACCTTGCCATAGCCTTGCTTGCGTTGCCTTGCTTTGCCTTGCCTTCCTTGCATTCCGTTACTCTTTGCTTGCCTTCCGTGCATTGCCTAGCCTTGCGTTGTCGTGCCTTAGCCTTTTTTCACCTTGCCATAGCCTTGCTTGCGTTGCCTTGCTTTGCCTTGCATTCCTTGCCTTCCGTTACTCTTTGCTTGCCTTCCGTGCATTGCCTAGCCTTGCGTTGTCGTGCATTAGCCTTGCCTCCGCAAACCATGCCTTGCCTTGCGTTACCCTTTCCTTGCCTTGCCGTGCATTGCCTAGCCCTGTGTTGTCGTGCCTTAGCCTTGTTTCCCCTTGCCGTGCCGTTCCTTCCGTTACCCTTGCCTTGCCTTGCTTTCCCTTGCTTTCCTTGCCTTCCGTTACTCTTTGCTTTCCTTCCGTGCATTGCCTAGCCTTGCGTTGTCGTGCATTAACCTTGCCACGCCTGACAGTGCCTTGCCTTGCGTTACCCTTTCCTTGCCTTGCCGTGCACTGGCAAGCCTTGCCTTGTCGTGCATTAGCCTTGCCTTGCCTGACCGTGCCTTGCCTGGCGTTACCCTTTCCTTGCCTTGTCCTGCATTGCCTAGCTCTGTGTTGTCGTGCCTAAGCCTTGTTTCCCCTTGCCGTGCCGTTACTTCCGTTACACTTGCCTTGCCTTGCTTTCCCCTGCCTTCCTTGGTTTCCGTTACTCTTTGCTTGCCTTCCGTGCATTGCCTAGCCTTGCGCTGTCGTGCATTAGCCTTGCCTTGCCTCACAGTGCCTTGCCTTGCGTTACCTTTTCCTTGCTGGCCGTGCATTGCCTAGCCGTGCGTTGTGGTGCCTTAGCCTTGTTTCACCTTGCCATAGCCTTGCTTGCTTTGCCTTGCCTTCCTTGCCTTCCGTTACTCTTTGCTTGCCTTCCGTGCATTGCCTAGCCTAGAGTTGTCGTGCCTTATCCTTGCCTCGCCTAACCGTGCCTTGCCTTGCGTTACCCTTTCCTTGCCTTGCCGTGCATTGCCAAGCCGTGCGTTGTCGTGCATTAGCCTCGCCTTGCCTTACCGTGCCTTGCCTTGCGTTACCCTTTCCTTGCCTGGCCGTGCATTGCTTAGCCTTGCGTTGCCGTACCTTAGCCTTGTTTCCCATTGCCGTGCCGTGACTTTTGTTACACTTGCCTTGCCTTGCTTTGCCTTGCCTTCCTTTCCTTCCGTTACTCTTTCCTTGCCTAGCCGTGCACTGCGTAGCCTTGCGTTGTCGTGCATTACCCTTGCCTCGCCTGACCGTGCCTTGCCTTGCGTTACCCTTTCCTTGCCTTACCGTGCATTGCCTAGCCCTGCGTTGTCGTGCCTTAGCCTTGTTTCCCCTTACCGTGCCGTTCCTTCCGTTACCCTTGCCTTCCCCTGCTTTCCCTTGCCTTCCTTGCCTTCCGTTACTCTTTGCTTGCCTTTCGTGCATTGCCTAGCCTTGCGTTGTCGTGCCTTAGCCTTGCGTCGCCTGACCGTGCCTTGCCTTGCGTTACCCTTTCCTTGCCTTGCCGTGAATTGCCTAGCCGTGCGTTGTCGTGCATCAGCCTTGCCTTGCCTCACCGTGCCTTGCCTTGCGTTAACCTTTCCTTGCCTTGCCGTGCATTGCCTAGCCGTGCGTTGCCGTGCCTTAGCCTTGTTTCCCCTTGCCGTGCCGTTCCTTCCGTTACCCTTGCCTTGCCTTGCTTTCCTTTGCCTTCCTTGCGTTCCGTTATTCTTTGCTTGCCTTCCGTGCATTGCCTAGCCTTGCGTTGTCGTGCCTTAGCCTTGCCTCGCCTGACCGTGCCTTGCCTTGCGTTACCCTTACCTTGCCTTGCCCTGCATTGCCTAGCCGTTCGTTGTCGTGGCTTAGCCTTGTTTGCCCTTGCCGTGCCGTTCCTTCCGTTACCCTTGCCTTCCTTTCCCTTGCCTTCCTTGCCTTCCGTTACTCTTTACTTGCCTTCCGTGCATTGCCTAGCCTTGCGTGGTCGTGCCTTAGCCTTTTTTCACCTTGCCATAGCCTTGCTTGCGTTGCCTTGCTTTGCATTGCATTCCTTGCCTTCCGTTACTCTTTGCTTGCCTTCCGTGCATTGCCTAGCCTTGCGTGGTCGTGCCTTAGCCTTTTTTCACCTTGCCATAGCCTTGCTTGCGTTGCCTTGCTTTGCCTTGCATTCCTTGCCTTCCGTTACTCTTTGCTTGCCTTCCGTGCATTGCCTAGCCTTGCGTTGTCGTGCATTAGCCTTGCCTCCCCAAACCGTGCCTTGCCTTGCGTTACCCTTTCCTTGCCTTGCCCTGCATTGCCTAGAACTGTGTTGTCGTGCCTTAGCCTTGTTTCCCCTTACCGTGCCGTTCCTTTCGTTACCCTTGCCTTCCCCTGCTTTCCTTTGCATTCCTTGCCTTCCGTTACTCTTTGCTTGCCTTCCGTGCATTGCCTAGCCTTGCGTTGTCGTGCCTTAGCCTTGTTTCCCCTTGCCGTGCCGTGCCTGTTGTTACACTTGCCTTGCCGTGCTTTGCCTTGCCTTCCTTTCCTTCCGTTACTCTTTCCTTGCGTAGCCGTGCACTGCCTAGCCTTGCGATGTCGTGCATTAGCTTTGCCTCGCCTGACAGTGCCTTGCCTTGCGTTACCCTTTCCTTGCCTTGCCGTGCATTGCCTAGCCCTCCGTTGCCGTACCTTAGCCTTGTTTCCCCTTGCCGAGCCGGTCCTTCCGTTACTCTTGCGTTGCCGTGGTTTCCCTTGCCTTCCTTGCCTTCCGTTACTCTTTGCTTGCCTTCCGTGCATTGCCTAGCCTTGCGTTGTCGTCATTAGCCTTGCCTCGCCTGACCGTGCCTTGCCTTGCGTTACCCTTTCCTTGCCTTGCCGAGCATTGCCTAGCCGTGCGTTGTCGTGCATTAGCCTTGTCTAGCCTTACCGTGCCTCGCCTTGCGTTAGCCTTTCCTTGCCTGGCCGTGCATTACCTAGCCGTGCGTTGCCGTTCCTTAGCCTTGTTTCCCCTTGCCGTGCCTTGCCTTTTGTTACACTTGCCTTGCCTTGCTTTGCCTTGCCTTCCTTTCCTTCCGTTACTCTTTCCTTGCCTAGCCGTGCACTGCCTATCCTTGCGTTGTCGTGCATTAGCCTTGCCTCCCCAAACCGTGCCTTGCCTTGCGTTACCATTTCCTTGCCTTGCCCTGCATTGCCTAGCCGTGCGTTGCCGTGCCTTAGCCTTGTTTCCCCTTGCCGTGCCGTTCCTTCCGGTAACCTTGCGTCGCCTTGCTTTCCCTTGCCTTCCTTGCGTTCCGTTACTCTTTGCTTGCCTTCCGTGCATTGCCAAGCCTTGCGTTGTCGTGCCTTAGCCTTGCCTCGCCTGACCGTGCCTTGCCTTGCGTTACCCTTTCCTTGCCTTGCAGTGCATTGCCTAGCAGTGCGTTGTCGTGCCTTAGCCTTGTTTCCCCTTGCCGTGCCGTTCCTTCCGTTACCCTTGCCTTGCCTTGCTTTCCCTTGCCTTCCTTGGTTTCCGTTACTCTTTGCTTGCCTTCCGTGCATTGCCTAGCCTTGCGTTGTCGTGTCTTAGCCTTTTTTCACCTTGCCATAGCCTTGCTTGCGTTGCCTTGCTTTGCCTTGCCTTCCTTGCCTTCCGTTACTCTTTGCTTGCGTTCCGTGCATTGCCTAGACTTGCGTTGTCGTGCCTTAGGCTTTTTTCACCTTGCCATAGCCTTGCTTGCGGTGCCTTGCTTTGCCTTGCATTCCTTGCCTTCCGTTACTCTTTGCTTGCCTTCCGTGCATTGCCTAGCCTTGCGTTGTCGTGCATTAGCCTTGCCTCACCAAACCGTGCCTTGCCTTGCGTTACCCTTTCCTTGCCTTGCCCTGCATTGCCTAGCCCTGTGTTGTCGTGCCTTAGCCTTGTTTCCCCTTGCCGTGCCGTTCCTTCCGTTACCCTTGCCTTGCCTTGCTTTCCTTTGCTTTCCTTGCCTTCCGTTACTCTTAGCTTTCCTTCCGTGCATTGCCTAGCCTTGCGTTGTCGTGCCTTAGCCTTGCCTGGCCTGACAGTGCCTTGCCTTGCGTTACCCTTTCCTTGCCTTGCCGTGAATTGCCTAGCCGTGCGTTGTCGTGCATCAGCCTTGCCTTGCCTCACCGTGCCTTGCCTTGCGTTAACCTTTCCTTGCCTTGCCGTGCATTGCCTAGCCGTGCGTTGCCGTGCCTTAGCCTTGTATCCCCTTGCCGTGCCGTTCCTTCCGTTACCCTTGCCTTGCCTTGCTTTCCCTTGCCTTCCTTGCGTTCCGTTATTCTTTGCTTGCCTTCCGTGCATTGCCTAGCCTTGCGTTGTCGTGCCTTAGCCTTGCCTCGCCTGACCGTGCCTTGCCTTGCGTTACCCTTACCTTGCCTTGCCCTGCATTGCCTAGCCGTTCGTTGTCGTGCCTTAGCCTTGTTTGCCCTTACCGTGCCGTTCCTTCCGTTACCCTTGCCTTGCTTTCCCTTGCCTTCCTTGCCTTCCGTTACTCTTTGCTTCCCTTCCGTGCATTGCCTAGCCTTGCGTGGTCGTGCCTTAGCCTTTTTTCACCTTGCCATAGCCTTGCTTGCGTTGCCTTGCTTTGCATTGCATTCCTTGCCTTCCGTTACTCTTTGCTTGCCTTCCGTGCATTGCCTAGCCTTGCGTGGTCGTGCCTTAGCCTTTTTTCACCTTGCCATAGCCTTGCTTGCGTTGCCTTGCTTTGCCTTGCATTCCTTGCCTTCCGTTACTCTTTGCTTGCCTTCCGTGCATTGCCTAGCCTTGCGTTGTCGTGCATTAGCCTTGCCTCCCCAAACCGTGCCTTGCCTTGCGTTACCCTTTCCTTGCCTTACCCTGCATTGCCTAGACCTGTGTTGTCGTGCCTTAGCCTTGTTTCCCCTTGCCGTGCCGTTCCTTCCGTTACCCTTGCCTTCCCTTGCTTTCCCTTGCTTTCCTTGCCTTCCGTTACTCTTCACTTTCCTTCCGTGCATTGCCTAGCCTTGCGTTGTCGTGCCTTAGCCTTGCCTCGCCTGACAGTGCCTTGCCTTGCGTTACCCTTTCCTTGCCTTGCCGTGCACTGCCTAGCCTTGCCTTGTCGTGCATTAGCCTTGCCTTGCCTGACCGTGCCTTGCCAAGCGTTACCCTTTCCTTGCATTGCCGTGCATTGCCTAGCCGTGCGTTGTCGTGCCTTAGCCTTGTTTCCCCTTGCCGTGCCGTTCCTTCCGTTACCCTTGCCTTGCCTTGCTTTCCCTTGCCTTCCTTGCCTTCCGTTACTCTTTACTTGCCTTCCGTGCATTGCCTAGCCTTGCGTTGTCGTGCATTAGCCTTGCCTTGCCTGACCGTGCCTTGCCTTGCGTTACCTTTTCCTTGGCTGGCCGTGCATTGCCTAGTCGTGCGTTGTGGTGCCTTAGCCTTGTTTCACCTTGCCATAGCCTTGCTTGCTTTGCCTTGCTTTCCCTTGCCTTCCTTGCCTTCCGTTACTCTTTGCTTGCCTTCCGTGCATTGCCTAGCCTTGCGTTGTCGTGTCTTAGCCTTTTTTCACCTTGCCATAGCCTTGCTTGCGTTGCCTTGCTTTGCCTTGCCTTCCTTGCCTTCCGTTACTCTTTGCTTCCCTTCCGTGCATTGCCTAGCCTTGCGTGGTCGTGCCTTAGCCTTTTTTCAGCTTGCCATAGGCTTGCTTGCGTTGCCTTGCTTTGCCTTGCATTCCTTGCCTTCCGTTACTCTTTGCTTGCCTTCCGTGCATCGCCTAGCCTTGCGTTGTCGTGCCTTAGCCTTCCCTCGCCTGACAGTGCCTTGCCTTGCGTTACCCTTTCCTTGCCTTGCCGTGCATTGCCTAGCCGTGCGTTGCCGTGCCTTAGCCTTGTTTCCCCTTGCCGTGCCGTGCCTTTTGTTACACTTGCCTTGCCTTGCTTTGCCTTGCCTTCCTTTCCTTCCGTTACTCTTTCCTTGCCTAGCCGTGCACTGCGTAGCCTTGCGTTTATGTGCATTACCCTTGCCTCGCATGACCGTGCCTTGCCTTGCGTTACCCTTTCCTTGCCTTACCGTGCATTGCCTAGCCCTGCATTGTCGTGCCTTAGCCTTGTTTCCCCTTGCCGTGCCGTTCCTTCCGTTACCCTTGCCTTCCCCTGCTTTCCCTTGCCTTCCTTGCCTTCCGTTACTCTTTGCTTGCCTTTCGTGCATTGCCTAGCCTTGCGTTGTCGTGCCTTAGCCTTGCCTCGCCTGACCGTGCCTTGCCTTGCGTTACCCTTTCCTTGCCTTGCCGTGCATTGCCTAGCCGTGCGTTGTCGTGCATCAGCCTTGCCTTGCCTCACCGTGCCTTGCCTTGCGTTAACCTTTCCTTGCCTTGCCGTGCATTGCCTAGCCGTGCGTTGCCGTGCCTTAGCCTTGTATCCCCTTGCCGTGCCGTTCCTTCCGTTACCCTTGCCTTGCCTTGCTTTCCCTTGCCTTCCTTGCGTTCCGTTATTCTTTGCTTGCCTTCCGTGCATTGCCTAGCCTTGCGTTGTCGTGCCTTAGCCTTGCCTCGCCTGACCGTGCCTTGCCTTGCGTTACCCTTACCTTGCCTTGCCCTGCATTGCCTAGCCGTGCGTTGTCGTGCCTTAGCCTTGTTTCCCCTTGCCGTGCCGTTCCTTCCGTTACCCTTGCCTTGCCTTGCTTTCCCTTGCCTTCCTTGGTTTCCGTTACTCTTTGCTTGCCTTCCGTGCATTGCCTAGCCTTGCGCTGTCATGCATTAGCCTTGCCTTGCCTCAGAGTGCCTTGCCTTGCGTTACATTTTCCTTGGCTGGCCGTGCATTGCCTAGTCGTGCGTTGTGGTGCCTTAGCCTTGTTTCACATTGCCATAGCCTTGCTTGCTTTGCCTTGCTTTCCCTTGCCTTCCTTGCGTTCCGTTACTCTTTGCTTGCCTTCCGTGCATTGCCTAGCCTTGCGTGGTCGTGCCTTAGCCTTTTTTCACCTTGCCATAGCCTTGCTTGCGTTGCCTTGCTTTGCATTGCATTCCTTGCCTTCCGTTACTCTTTGCTTGCCTTCCGTGCATTGCCTAGCCTTGCGTGGTCGTGCCTTAGCCTTTTTTCACCTTGCCATAGCCTTGCTTGCGTTGCCTTGCTTTGCCTTGCATTCCTTGCCTTCCGTTACTCTTTGCTTGCCTTCCGTGCATTGCCTAGCCTTGCGTTGTCGTGCATTAGCCTTGCCTCCCCAAACCGTGCCTTGCCTTGCGTTACCCTTTCCTTGCCTTGCCCTGCATTGCCTAGAACTGTGTTGTCGTGCCTTAGCCTTGTTTCCCCTTACCGTGCCGTTCCTTTCGTTACCCTTGCCTTCCCCTGCTTTCCTTTGCATTCCTTGCCTTCCGTTACTCTTTGCTTGCCTTCCGTGCATTGCCTTGCCTTGCGTTGTCGTGCCTTAGCCTTGTTTCCCCTTGCCGTGCCGTGCCTGTTGTTACACTTGCCTTGCCGTGCTTTGCCTTGCCTTCCTTTCCTTCCGTTACTCTTTCCTTGCGTAGCCGTGCACTGCCTAGCCTTGCGATGTCGTGCATTAGCTTTGCCTCGCCTGACAGTGCCTTGCCTTGCGTTACCCTTTCCTTGCCTTGCCGTGCATTGCCTAGCCCTCCGTTGCCGTACCTTAGCCTTGTTTCCCCTTGCCGAGCCGGTCCTTCCCTTACTCTTGCGTTGCCGTGGTTTCCCTTGCCTTCCTTGCCTTCCGTTACTCTTTGCTTGCCTTCCGTGCATTGCCTAGCCTTGCGTTGTCGTCATTAGCCTTGCCTCGCCTGACCGTGCCTTGCCTTGCGTTACCCTTTCCTTGCCTTGCCGAGCATTGCCTAGCCGTGCGTTGTCGTGCATTAGCCTTGTCTAGCCTTACCGTGCCTCGCCTTGCGTTAGCCTTTCCTTGCCTGGCCGTGCATTACCTAGCCGTGCGTTGCCGTTCCTTAGCCTTGTTTCCCCTTGCCGTGCCTTGCCTTTTGTTACACTTGCCTTGCCTTGCTTTGCCTTGCCTTCCTTTCCTTCCGTTACTCTTTCCTTGCCTAGCCGTGCACTGCCTATCCTTGCGTTGTCGTGCATTAGCCTTGCCTCCCCAAACCGTGCCTTGCCTTGCGTTACCATTTCCTTGCCTTGCCCTGCATTGCCTAGCCGTGCGTTGCCGTGCCTTAGCCTTGTTTCCCCTTGCCGTGCCGTTCCTTCCGGTAACCTTGCGTCGCCTTGCTTTCCCTTGCCTTCCTTGCGTTCCGTTACACTTTGCTTGCCTTCCGTGCATTGCCAAGCCTTGCGTTGTCGTGCCTTAGCCTTGCCTCGCCTGACCGTGCCTTGCCTTGCGTTACCCTTTCCTTGCCTTGCAGTGCATTGCCTAGCAGTGCGTTGTCGTGCCTTAGCCTTGTTTCCCCTTGCCGTGCCGTTCCTTCCGTTACCCTTGCCTTGCCTTGCTTTCCCTTGCCTTCCTTGGTTTCCGTTACTCTTTGCTTGCCTTCCGTGCATTGCCTAGCCTTGCGTTGTCGTGTCTTAGCCTTTTTTCACCTTGCCATAGCCTTGCTTGCCTTGCCTTGCTTTCCCTTGCCTTCCTTGCCTTCCGTTACTCTTTGCTTAACTTCCGTGCATTGCCTAGCCTTGCGTGGTCGTGCCTTAGCCTTTTTTCACCTTGCCATAGCCTTGCTTGCGTTGCCTTGCTTTGCCTTGCATTCCTTGCCTTGCGTTACCCTTTCCTTGCCTTGCCCTGCATTGCCTAGCCCTGTGTTGTCGTGCATTAGCCTTGCCTCCCCAAACCGTGCCTTGCCTTGCGTTACCCTTTCCTTGCCTTGCCCTGCATTGCCTAGCCCTGCGTTGTCGTGCCTTAGCCTTGTTTCCCCTTGCCGTGCCGTTCCTTCCGTTACCCTTGCCTTGCCTTGCTTTCCCTTGCTTTCCTTGCCTTCCGTTTCTCTTTGCTTTCCTTCCGTGCATTGCCTAGCCTTGCGTTGTCGTGCCTTAGCCTTGCCTCGCCTGACAGTGCCTTGCCTTGCGTTACCCTTTCCTTGCCTTGCCGTGCACTGCCAAGCCTTGCCTTGTCGTGCATTAGCCTTGCCTTGCCTGACCGTGCCTTGCCTGGCGTTACCCTTTCCTTGCCTTGTCCTGCATTGCCTAGCTCTGTGTTGTCGTGCCTAAGCCTTGTTTCCCCTTGCCGTGCCGTTACTTCCGTTACACTTGCCTTGCCTTGCTTTCCCTTGCCTTCCTTGGTTTCCGTTACTCTTTGCTTGCCTTCCGTGCATTGCCTAGCCTTGCGCTGTCGTGCATTAGCCTTGCCTTGCCTCACAGTGCCTTGCCTTGCGTTACCTTTTCCTTGGCTGGCCGTGCATTGCCTAGCCGTGCGTTGTGGTGCCTTAGCCTTGTTTCACCTTGCCATAGCCTTGCTTGCTTTGCCTTGCCTTCCTTGCCTTCCGTTACTCTTTGCTTGCCTTCCGTGCATTGCCTAGCCTAGAGTTGTCGTGCCTTAGCCTTGCCTCGCCTAACCGTGCCTTGCCTTGCGTTACCCTTTCCTTGCCTTGCCGTGCATTGCCAAGCCGTGCGTTGTCGTGCATTAGCCTTGCCTTGCCTCACCGTGCCTTGCCTTGCGTTACCCTTTCCTTGCCTAGCCTTGCCTTGCCTCACCGTGCCTTGCCTTGCGTTACCCTTTCCTTGCCTTACCGTGCATTGCCTAGCCCTGCGTTGTCGTGCCTTAGCCTTGTTTCCCCTTACTGTGCCGTTCCTTCCGTTACCCTTGCCTTCCCCTGCTTTCCCTTGCCTTCCTTGCCTTCCGTTACTCTTTGCTTGCCTTTCGTGCATTGCGTAGCCTTGCGTTGTGCCTCACCGTGCCTTGCCTTGCGTTACCCTTGCCTTGCCTTGCCGTGATTTGCCTAGCCGTGCGTTGTCGTGCATCAGCCTTGCCTTGCCTCACCGTGCCTTGCCTTGCGTTACCCTTTCCTTGCCTTGCCGTGCATTGCCTAGCCGTGCGTTGTCGTGCCTTAGCCTTGTATCCCCTTGCCGTGCCGTTCCTTCCGTTACCCTTGCCTTGCCTTGCTTTCCCTTGCCTTCCTTGCGTTCCGTTATTCTTTGCTTGCCTTCCGTGCATTGCCTAGCCTTGCGTTGTCGTGCCTTAGCCTTGCCTCGCCTGACCGTGCCTTGCCTTGCGTTACCCTTACCTTGCCTTGCCCTGCATTGCCTAGCCGTTCGTTGTCGTGCCTTAGCCTTGTTTGCCCTTGCCGTGCCGTTCCTTCCGTTACCCTTGCCTTGCTTTCCCTTGCCTTCCTTGCCTTCCGTTACTCTTTGCTTCCCTTCCGTGCATTGCCTAGCCTTGCGTGGTCGTGCCTTAGCCTTTTTTCACCTTGCCATAGCCTTGCTTGCGTTGCCTTGCTTTGCATTGCATTCCTTGCCTTCCGTTACTCTTTGCTTGCCTTCCGTGCATTGCCTAGCCTTGCGTGGTCGTGCCTTAGCCTTTTTTCACCTTGCCATAGCCTTGCTTGCGTTGCCTTGCTTTGCCTTGCATTCCTTGCCTTCCGTTACTCTTTGCTTGCCTTCCGTGCATTGCCTAGCCTTGCGGTGTCGTGCATTAGCCTTGCCTCCCCAAACCGTGCCTTGCCTTGCGTTACCCTTTCCTTGCCTTGCCCTGCATTGCCTAGACCTGTGTTGTCGTGCCTTAGCCTTGTTTCCCCTTGCCGTGCCGTTCCTTCCGTTACCCTTGCCTTCCCTTGCTTTCCCTTGCTTTCCTTGCCTTCCGTTACTCTTCACTTTCCTTCCGTGCATTGCCTAGCCTTGCGTTGTCGTGCCTTAGCCTTGCCTCGCCTGACAGTGCCTTGCCTTGCGTTACCCTTTCCTTGCCTTGCCGTGCACTGCCTAGCCTTGCCTTGTCGTGCATTAGCCTTGCCTTGCCTGACCGTGCCTTGCCAAGCGTTACCCTTTCCTTGCATTGCCGTGCATTGCCTAGCCGTGCGTTGTCGTGCCTTAGCCTTGTTTCCCCTTGCCGTGCCGTTCCTTCCGTTACCCTTGCCTTGCCTTGCTTTCCCTTGCCTTCCTTGGTTTCCGTTACTCTTTGCTTGCCTTCCGTGCATTGCCAAGCCTTGCGCTGTCATGCATTAGCCTTTCCTTGCCTCAGAGTGCCTTGCCTTGCGTTACATTTTCCTTGGCTGGCCGTGCATTGCCTAGTCGTGCGTTGTGGTGCCTTAGCCTTGTTTCACATTGCCATAGCCTTGCTTGCTTTGCCTTGCTTTCCCTTGCCTTCCTTGCGTTCCGTTACTCTTTGCTTGCCTTCCGTGCATTGCCTAGCCTTGCGTTGTCGTGTCTTAGCCTTTTTTCACCTTGCCATAGCCTTGCTTGCGTTGCCTTGCTTTGCCTTGCCTTCCTTGCCTTCCGTTACTCTTTGCTTGCCTTCCGTGCATTGCCTAGCCTTGCGTGGTCGTGCCTTAGCCTTTTTTCAGCTTGCCATAGCCTTGCTTGCGTTGCCTTGCTTTGCCTTGCATTCCTTGCCTTCCGTTACTCTTTGCTTGCCTTCCGTGCATCGCCTAGCCTTGCGTTGTCGTGCCTTAGCCTTCCCTCGCCTGACAGTGCATTGCCTTGCGTTACCCTTTCCTTGCCTGGCCGTGCATTGCTTAGTCTTGCGTTGCCGTGCCTTAGCCTTGTTTCCCCTTGCCGTGCCGTACCTTTTGTTACACTTGCCTTGCCTTGCTTTGCCTTGCCTTCCTTTCCTTCCGTTACTCTTTCCTTGCCTAGCCGTGCACTGCGTAGCCTTGCGTTGTCGTGCATTACCCTTGCCTTGCGTTACCCTTTCCTTGCCTTGCCGTGCATTGCCTAGCCTTGCGTTGTCGTGCCTTAGCCTTGTTTCCCCTTGCCGTGCCGTTCCTTCCGTTACTTTTGCCTTGCCTTGCTTTCCCTTGCCTTCCTTGCATTCCGTTACTCTTTGCTTGCCTTCCGTGCATTGCCTAGCCTTGCGTTGTCGTGCCTTAGCCTTGCCTCGCCTGACCGTGCCTTGCCTTGCGTTACCCTTTCCTTGCCTTGCCCTGCATTGCCTAGCCCTGTGTTGTCGTGCCTTAGCCTTGTTTCCACTTACCGTGCCGTTCCTTTCGTTACCCTTGCCTTCCCCTGCTTTCCCTTGCCTTCCTTGCCTTCCGTTACTCTTTGCTTGCCTTCCGTGCATTGCATAGCCTTGCGTTGTCGTGCCTTAGCCTTGTTTCCCCTTGCCGTGCCGTTCCTTCCGTTACCCTTGCCTTGCCTTGCTTTCCCTTGCCTTCCTTGCCTTCCGTTACTCTTTGCTTGCCTTCCGCGCACTGCCTAGCCTTGCGTTGTCGTGCATTAGATTTGCCTCGCCTGACCGTGCCTTGCCTTGCGTTACCCTTTCCTTGCCTTGCCGTGCATTGCCTAGCCGTGCGTTGTCGTGCATTAGCCTTGCCTTGCCTTACCGTGCCTTGCCTTGCGTTACCCTTTCCTTACCTGGCCGTGCATTGCCTAGCCGTGCGTTGCCGTTCCTTAGCCTTGTTTCCCCTTGCCGTGCCGTGCCTTTTGTTACACTTGCCTTGCCTTGCTTTGCCTTGCCTTCCTTTCCTTTCGTTACTCTTTCCTTGCCTAGCCGTGCACTGCCTAGCCTTGCGTTGTCGTGCATTAGCCTTGCCTCCCCAAACCGTGCCTTGCCTTGCGTTACCCTTTCCTTGCCTTGCCCTGCATTGCCTAGCCGTGCGTTGTCGTGCCTTAGCCTTGTTTCCCCTTGCCGTGCCGTTCCTTCCGTTACCCTTGCCTTGCCTTGCTTTCCCTTGCTTTCCTTGCCTTCCGTTACTCTTTGCTTACCTTCCGTGCATTGCCTAGACTTGCGTTGTCGTGCCTTAGCCTTACCTCGCCTGACAGTACCTTGCCTTGCGTTACGCTTTCCTTGCCTTGCCCTGCATTGCCTAGCCCTGTGTTGTCGTGCCTTAGCCTTGTTTCCCCTTACCGTGCCGTTCCTTTCGTTACCCTTGCCTTCCCCTGCTTTCCCTTGCATTCCTTGCCTTCCGTTACTCTTTGCTTGCCTTCCGTGCATTGCCTAGCCGAGCGTAGTCGTGCCTTAGCCTTGCCTCGCCTTGCCTTGCGTTACCCTTTCCTTGCCTTGCCGTGCATTGCCTAGCCGTGCGTTGTCGTGCCTTAGCCTTGTTTGCCCTTGCCGTGCCGGTCCTTCCGTTACCCTTGCCTTGCTTTCCCTTGCCTTCCTTGCCTTCCGTTACTCTTTGCTTGCCTTCCGTGCATTGCCTAGCCTTGCGTTGTCGTGTCTTAGCCTTTTTTCACCTTGCCATAGCCTTGCTTGCGTTGCCTTGCTTTGCCTTGCCTTCCTTGCCTTCCGTTACTCTTTGCTTGCCTTCCGTGCATTGCCTAGCCTTGCGTTGTCGTGCATTAGCCTTGCCTTGCCTCACCGTGCCTTGCCTTGCGTTACCCTTTCCTTGCCTTGCCGTGCATTGCCTAGCCGTGCCTTGTGGTGCCTTAGCCTTGTTTCACCTTGCCATAGCCTTGCTTGCTTTGCCTTGCCTTCCTTGCCTTCCGTTACTCTTTGCTTGCCTTCCGTGCATTGCCTAGCCTTGCGTGGTCGTGCCTTAGCCTTTTTTCACCTTGCCATAGCCTTGCTTGCGTTGCCTTGCTTTGCCTTGCATTCCTTGCCTTCCGTTACTCTTTGCTTGCCTTCCGTGCATTGCCTAGCCTTGCGTTGTCGTGCATTAGCCTTGCCTCGCCTGACCGTGCTTTCCCATGCGTTACCCTTTCCTTGCCTTGCCGTGCATTGCCTAGCGTGCGTTGTCGTGCCTTAGCCTTGTTTCCCCTTGCCGTGCCGTTCCTTCCGTTACACTTGCCTTTCCTTGCTTTCCCTTGCCTTCCTTACCTTCCGTTACTCTTTGCTTGCCTTCCGTGCATTGCCTAGCCTTGCGTTGTCGTGACTTAGCCTTGCCTCGCCTGACCGTGCTTTCCCATGCGTTACCCTTTCCTTGCCTTGCCGTTCATTGCCTAGCGTTCGGTGTCGTGCCTTAGACTTGTTTCCCCTTGCCGTGCCGATCCTTCCGTTACCCTTGCCTTCCCCTGCTTTCCCTTGCCTTCCTTGCCTTCCGTTACTCTTTGCTTGCCTTTCGTGCATTGCCTAGCCTTGCGTTGTCGTGCCTTAGCCTTGCCTCGCCTGACCGTTCCTTGCCTTGCGTTACCCTTTCCTTGCCTTGCCGTGCATTGCCTAGCCGTTCGTTGTCGTGCCTTAGCCTTGTTTCCCCTTGCCGTGCCGTTCCTTCCGTTACCCTTGCCTTGCTTTCCCTTGCCTTCCTTGCCTTCCGTTACTCTTTGCTTCCCTTCCGTGCATTGCCTAGCCTTGCGTTGTCGTGCCTTAGCCTTGTTTCACCTTGCCATAGCCTTGCTTGCGTTGCCTTGCTTTGCATTGCATTCCTTGCCTTCCGTTACTCTTTGCTTGCCTTCCGTGCATTGCCTAGCCTTGCGTGGTCGTGCCTTAGCCTTTTTTCACCTTGCCATAGCCTTGCTTGCGTTGCCTTGCTTTGCCTTGCCTTCCTTGCCTTCCGTTACTCTTTGCTTGCCTTCCGTGCATTGCCTAGCCTTGCGTTGTCGTGCATTAGCCTTGCCTCCCCAAACCGTGCCTTGCCTTGCGTTACCCTTTCCTTGCCTTGCCCTGCATTGCCTAGAACTGTGTTGTCGTGCCTTAGCCTTGTTTGCCCTTGCCGTGCCGTTCCTTCCGTTACCCTTGCCTTCCCTTGCTTTCCCTTGCTTTCCTTGCCTTCCGTTACTCTTTGCTTGCCTTCCGTGCATTGCCTAGCCTTGCGCTGTCGTGCATTAGCCTTGCCTTGCCTCAGAGTGCCTTGCCTTGCGTTACCCTTTCCTTGCCTGGCCGTGCATTGCCTAGCCGTGCGTTGTCGTGCTTTAGCCTTGTTTCACCTTGCCATAGCCTTGCTTGCGTTGCCTTGCTTTGCCTTGCATTCCTTGCCTTCCGTTACTCTTTGCTTGCCTTCCGTGCATTGCCTAGCCTTGCGTTGTCGTGCCTTAGCCTTCCCTCGCCTGACAGTGCCTTGCCTTGCGTTACCCTTTCCTTGCCTTGCCGTGCATTGCCTAGCCATGCGTTGTCGTGCCTTAGCCTTGTTTCCCCTTTTGTTACACTTGCCTTGCCTTGCTTTGCCTTGCCTTACTTTCCTTCCGTTACTCTTTCCTTGCCTAGCCGTGCACTGCCTAGCCTTGCGATGTCGTGCATTAGCTTTGCCTCGCCTGACAGTGCCTTGCCTTGCGTTACCCTTTCCTTGCCTTGCCGTGCATTGCCTAGCCCTGCGTTGCCTTGCCTTAGCCTTGTTTCCCCTTGCCGAGCCGTTCCTTCCGTTACCCTTGCCTTGCCTTGGTTTCCCTTGCCTTCCTTGCCTTCCGTTACTCTTTGCTTGCCTTCCGTGCATAGCCTAGCCTTGCGTTTTCGTGCATTAGCCTTGCCTCGCCTGACCGTGCCTTGCCTTGCGTTACCCTTTCCTTGCCTTGCCGTGCATTGCCTAGCCGTGCGTTGTCGTGCCTTAGCCTTGTTTGCCCTTGCCGTGCCGTTCCTTCCGTTACCCTTGCCTTGCCTTCCTTTCCCTTGCCTTCCTTGCCTTCCGTTACTCTTTGCTTGCCTTCCGTGCATTGCCTAGCCTTGCGTTGTCGTGCATTAGCCTTGCCTTGCCTCACAGTGCCTTGCCTTGCGTTACCTTTTCCTTGGCTGGCCGTGCATTGCCTAGCCGTGCGTTGTGGTGCCTTAGCCTTGTTTCACCTTGCCATAGCCTTGCTTGCTTTGCCTTGCCTTCCTTCCATTCCGTTACTCTTTGCTTGCCTTCCGTGCATTGCCTAGCCTTGCGTTGTCGTGCCTTAGCCTTTTTTCACCTTGCCATAGCCTTGCTTGCGTTGCCTTGCTTTGCCTTGCATTCCTTGCCTTCCGTTACTCTTTGCTTGCCTTCCGTGCATTGCCTAGCCTTGCGTTGTCGTGCCTTAGCCTTGCGTCGCCTGACCGTGCCTTGCCTTGCGTTACCCTTTCCTTGCCTTGCCGTGCATTGCCTAGCCGTGCGTTGTCGTGCATCAGCCTTGCCTTGCCTCACCGTGCCTTGCCTTGCGTTACCCTTTCCTTGCCTTGCCGTGCATTGCCTAGCCGTGCTTTGCCGTGCCTTAGCCTTGTTTCCCCTTGCCGTGCCGTTCCTTCCGTTACCCTTGCCTTGCCTTGCTTTCCCTTGCCTTCCTTGCGTTCCGTTATTCTTTGCTTGCCTTCCGTGCATTGCCTAGCCTTGCGTTGTCGTGCCTTAGCCTTGCCTCGCCTGACCGTGCCTTGCCTTGCGTTACCCTTACCTTGCCTTGCCCTGCATTGCCTAGCCGTTCGTTGTCGTGCCTTAGCCTTGTTTGCCCTTGCCGTGCCGTTCCTTCCGTTACCCTTGCCTTGCTTTCCCTTGCCTTCCTTGCCTTCCGTTACTCTTTGCTAGCCTTCCGTGCATTGCCTAGCCTTGCGTTGTCGTGTCTTAGCCTTTTTTCACCTTGCCATAGCCTTGCTTGCGTTGCCTTGCTTTGCCTTGCCTTCCTTGCCTTCCGTTACTCTTTGCTTGCCTTCCGTGCATTGCCTAGCCTTGCGTTGTCGTGCCTTAGCCTTGTTTCCCCTTGCCGTGCCGTGCCTTTTGTTACACTTGCCTTGCCATGCTTTTCCTTGCCTTCCTTTCCTTCCATTACTCTTTCCTTGCCTAGCCGTGCACTGCCTATCCTTGCGTTGTCGTGCATTAGCCTTGCCTCCCCAAACCGTGCCTTGCCTTGCGTTACCCTTTCCTTGCCTGCCGTGCATTGCCTAGCCGTGCGTTGTCGTGCATTAGCCTTGTCTTGCCTTACCGTGCCTTGCCTTGCGTTACCCTTTCCTTGCCTGGCCGTGCATTGCCTAGCCGTGCGTAGCCGTTCCTTAGCCTTGTTTCCCCTTGCCGTGCCTTGCCTTTTGTTACACTTGCCTTGCCTTGCTTTGCCTTGCCTTCCTTTCCTTCCGTTGCTCTTTCCTTGCCTAGCCGTGCACTGCCTATCCTTGCGTTGTCGTGCATTAGCCTTGCCTCCCCAAACCGTGCCTTGCCTTGCGTTACCCTTTCCTTGCCTTGCCGTGCATTGCCTAGCCGTGCGTTACCGTGCCTTAGCCTTGTTTCCCCTTGCCGTGCCGTTCCTTCCGTTAACCTTGCCTTGCCTTGCATTCCCTTGCATTCCTTGCCTTCCGTTACTCTTTGCTTGCCTTCCGTGCATTGCCTAGCCTTGCGTAGTCGTGCCTTAGCCTTGCCTCGCCTGACCGTGCCTTGCCTTGCGTTACCCTTTCCTTGCCTTGCAGTGCATTGCCTAGCCGTTTGTTGTCGTGCCTTAGCCTTCTTTGCCCTTGCCGTGCCGTTCCTTCCATTACCCTTGCCTTGCTTTCCCTTGCCTTCCTTGCCTTCCGTTACTCTTTGCTTGCCTTCCGTGCATTGCCTAGCCTTGCGTTGTCGTGTCTTAGCCTTTTTTCACCTTGCCATACACTTGCTTGCGTTGCCTTGCTTTGCCTTGCCTTCCTTGCCTTCCATTACTCTTTGCTTGCCTTCCGTGCATTGCCTAGCCTTGCGTGGTCGTGCCTTAGCCTTTTTTCACCTTGCCATAGCCTTGCTTGCGTTGCCTTGCTTTGCCTTGCATTCCTTGCCTTCCGTTACTCTTTGCTTGCCTTCCGTGCATTGCCTAGCCTTGCGTGGTCGTGCCTTAGCCTTTTTTCACCTTGCCATAGCCTTGCTTGCGTTGCCTTGCTTTGCCTTGCATTCCTTGCCTTCCGTTACTCTTTGCTTGCCTTCCGTGCATTGCCTAGCCTTGCGTTGTCGTGCATTAGCCTTGCCTCGCCTGACCGTGCTTTCCCATGCGTTACCCTTTCCTTGCCTTGCCGTGCATTGCCTAGCGTGCGTTGTCGTGCCTTAGCCTTGTTTCCCCTTGCCGTGCCGTTCCTTCCGTTACACTTGCCTTTCCTTGCTTTCCCTTGCCTTCCTTACCTTCCGTTACTCTTTGCTTGCCTTCCGTGCATTGCCTAGCCTTGCGTTGTCGTGCCTTAGCCTTGCCTCGCCTGACCGTGCTTTCCCATGCGTTACCCTTTCCTTGCCTTGCCGTTCATTGCCTAGCGTTCGGTGTCGTGCCTGAGACTTGTTTCCCCTTGCCGTGCCGATCCTTCCGTTACCCTTGCTTTCCTTGTTTTTCCTTGCCTTGCTTACCTTCCGTTACTCTTTGCTTGCCTTCCCTGAATTGCCTAGCCTTGCGTTGTCGTGCCTTTGCCTTATCTCGCCTGACCTTGCCTTCCTTTGCTTTAAGCTTTCCTTGCATTGTCGTGCATTGCCTAGCCTTGCGTTTTCGTGCATTAGCCTTGCCTAGCCTCACCGTGCCTTGCCTTGCGTTACCCTTTGCTTGCCTTGCCGTGCATTGCCTAGCACTGCGTTGTCGTGCCTTAGCCTTCTTACCCCTTGCCGTGCCGTTCCTTCCGTTACCCTTGCCTTCCCTTGCTTTCCCTTGCCTTCCTTGCGTTCCGTTACTCTTTGCTTGCTTTCCGTGCATTGCCTAGCCTTGCGTTTTCATGCCTTAGCCTTGCCTCGCCTGACCGTGCTTTCCCATGCGTTACCCTTTCCTTGCCTTGCCGTGCATTGCCTAGCCGTGCGTTGTCGTGCCTTAGCCTTGTTTCCCCTTGCCGTGCCGTTCCTTCAGTTACACTTGCCTTTCCCTGCTTTCCCTTGCCTTCCTTACCTTCCGATACTCTATGCTTGCCTTCCGTGCATTGCCTAGCCTTGCGTTGTCGTGCCTTAGCGTTGCCTCGCCTGACCGTGCTTTCAAATGCTTTACACTTTCCTTGCCTTGCCGTTCATTGCCTAGCGTTCGGTGTCGTGCCTTAGACTTGTTTCCCCTTGCCGTGCCGTTCCTTCCGTTACCCTGGCCTGTCCTTCCTTTTCCTTGCCTAGCTTACCTTCCGTTACTCTTTGCTTGCCTTCCCTGAATTTCCTAGCCTTGCGTTGTCGTGCCTTAGCCTTATCTCGGCTGACCTTGCCTTCCTTTGCTTTAATATTTCCTTGCATTGTCGTGCATCGCCTAGCCTTGCGTTTTCGTGCATTAGCCTTGCCTAGCCTCACCGTGCCTTTCCTTGCGTTACCCTTTGCTTGCCTTGCCGTGCATTGCCTAGCCGTGCGTTGTCGTGCCTTAGCCTTGTTTCCCCTTGCCGTGCCGTTCCTTCCGTTACACTTGCCTTTCTTTACATTCCCTTGCCTTCCTTACCTTCCGTTACTCTTTGCTTGCCTTCCGTGCATTGCCTAGCCTTGCGTTAGCTTTCCTTAGCCTTGCCTCGCCTGACCGTGCTTTCCCATGAGTTACCCTTTCCTTGCCTTGCCGTGCATTGCCTAGCCGTGCGTTGTCGTGCCTTAGCCTTGTTTCCCCTTGCCGTGCCGTTCCTTCCGTTACACTTGCCTTTCTTTGCTTTCCCTTACCTTTCTTACCTTCCGTTACTCTTTCCTTGCCTTCCGTGCATTGACTAGCCTTGCGTTGTCGTGCCTTAGCCTTATCTCGCCTGACCGTGCCTTCCTTTGCTTTAAGCTTTACTTGCATTGTCGTGCATTGCCTAGCCTTGCGTTGTCGTGCATTAGCCTTGCCTAGCCTCACCGTGCCTTGCCTTGCGTTACCCTTTCCTTGCCTTGCCGTGCATTTCCTAGCCGTGTGTTGTCGTGCCTTAGCCTTGTTTCCCCTTGCCGTTGCGTGCCTTTTGTTGCACTTGCCTTGCCTGGCTTTGCCTTGCCTTCCTTTCCTTCCGTTACTCTTTCCTTGCCTTGCCGTGCATTGCCTAGACCTGCGTTGTCGTGCCTTAGCCTTGTTACCCCTTGCCGTGCCGTTCCTTCCATTACCCTTGCCTTCCCTTGCTTTCCCTTGCCTTCCTTGCGTTCCGTTACTCTTTGCTTGCTTTCCGTGCATTGCCAAGCCTTGCGTTGTCATGCCCTAGGCTTGCCTCGCCTGACCGTTCTTTCCCATGCGTTACCCTTTCCTTGCCTTGCCGTACATTGCCTAGCCCTGCGTTGCCTTGCCTTAGCCTTGTTTCCCCTTGCCGAGCCGTTCCTTCCGTTACCCTTGCCTTGCCTTGGTTTCCCTTGCCTTCCTTGCCTTCCGTTACTCTTTGCTTGCCTTCCGTGCATTGCCTAGCCTTGCGTTGTCGTGCCTTAGCCTTGCCTCGCCTGACCGTGCCTTGCCTTGCGTTACCCTTTCCTTGCCTTGCCGTGCATTGCCTAGCCGTGCGTTGTCGTGCCTTAGCCTTGTTTGCCCTTGCCGTGCCGTTCCTTCCGTTACCCTTGCCTTGCTTTCCCTTGCCTTCCTTGCCTTCCGTTACTCTTTGCTTGCCTTCCGTGCATTGCCTAGCCTTGCGTTGTCGTGCCTTAGCCTTGCCTCGCCTGACAGTGCCTTGCCTTGCGTTACCCTTTCCTTGCCTTGCCGTGCACTGCCTAGCCTTGCCTTGTCGTGCATTAGCCTTGCCTTGCCTGACCGTGCCTTGCCTTGCGTTACCCTTTCCTTGCCTTGCCGTGCATTGCCTAGCCGTGCGTTGTCGTGCCTTAGCATTGTTTCCCCTTGCCGTGCCGTTCCTTCCGTTACCCTTGCCTTGCCTTGCTTTCCCTTGCCTTCCTTGGTGTCCGTTACTCTTTGCTTGCCTTCCGTGCATTGCCTAGCCTTGCGCTGTCGTGCATTAGCCTTGCCTTGCCTCACAGTGCCTTGCCTTGCGTTACCCTTTCCTTGCCTTGCCGTGCATTGCCTAGCCGTGCGTTGTAGTGCCTTAGCCTTGTTTCACCTTGCCATAGCCTTGCTTGCTTTGCCTTGCCTTCCTTCCATTCCGTTACTCTTTGCTTGCCTTCCGTGCATTGCCTAGCCTTGCGTTGTCGTGCCTTAGCCTTTTTTCACCTTGCCATAGCCTTGCTTGCGTTGCCTTGCTTTGCCTTGCCTTCCTTGCCTTCCGTTACTCTTTGCTTGCCTTCCGTGCATTGCCTAGCCTAGCGTTGTCGTGCCTTAGCCTTGCCTCGCCTAACCGTGCCTTGCCTTGCGTTACCCTTTCCTTGCCTTGCCGTGCATTGCCAAGCCGTGCGTTGTCGTGCATTAGCCTCGCCTTGCCTTACCGTGCCTTGCCTTGTGTTACACTTACCTTGCCTGGCCGTGCATTGCCTAGCCGTGCGTTGCCGTGCCTTAGCCTTGTTTCCCCTTGCCGTGCCTTGCCTTCCTTTCCCGTTACTCTTTCCTTGCCTAGCCGTGCACTGCGTAGCCTTGCGTTGTCGTGCATTACCCTTGCCTCGCCTGACCGTGCCTTGCCTTGCGTTACCCTTTCCTTGCCTTGCCGTGCATTGCCTAGCCGTGCGTTGCCGTGCCTTAGCCTTGTTTCCCCTTGCCGTGCCGTTCCTTCCGTTACCCTTGCCTTGCCTTGCTTTCCCTTGCCTTCCTTGCGTTCCGTTATTCTTTGCTTGCCTTCCGTGCATTGCCTAGCCTTGCGTTGTCGTGCCTTAGCCTTGCCTCGCCTGACCGTGCCTTGCCTTGCGTTACCCTTACCTTGCCTTGCCCTGCATTGCCTAGCCGTTCGTTGTCGTGCCTTAGCCTTGTTTGCCCTTGCCGTGCCGTTCCTTCCGTTACCCTTGCCTTGCTTTCCCTTGCCTTCCTTGCCTTCCGTTACTCTTTGCTTGCCTTCCGTGCATTGCCTAGCCTTGCGTTGTCGTGTCTTAGCCTTTTTTCACCTTGCCATAGCCTTGCTTGCGTTGCCTTGCTTTGCCTTGCCTTCCTTGCATTCCGTTACTCTTTTCTTGCCTTCCGTGCATTACCTAGCCTTGCGTTGTCGTGCCTTAGCCTTGTTTCCCCTTGCCGTGCCGTGCCTTTTGTTACACTTGCCTTGCCTTGCTTTGCCTTGCCTTCCTTTCCTTCCGTTACTCTTTCCTTGCCTAGCCGTGCACTGCCTATCCTTGCGTTGTCGTGCATTAGCCTTGCCTCCCCAAACCGTGCCTTGCCTTGCGTTACCCTTTCCTTACCTTGCCGTGCATTGCCTAGCCGTGCGTTGTCGTGCATTAGCCTTGTCTTGCCTTACCGTGCCTTGCCTTGCGTTACCCTTTCCTTGCCTGGCCGTGCATTGCCTAGCCGTGCGTTGCCGTTCCTTAGCCTTGTTTCCCCTTGCCGTGCCTTGCCTTTTGTTACACTTGCCTTGCCTTGCTTTGCCTTGCCTTCCTTTCCTTCCGTTGCTCTTTCCTTGCCTAGCCGTGCACTGCCTATCCTTGCGTTGTCGTGCATTAGCCTTGCCTCCCCAAACCGTGCCTTGCCTTGCGTTACCATTTCCTTGCCTTGCCCTGCATTGCCTAGCCGTGCGTTACCGTGCCTTAGCCTTGTTTCCCCTTGCCGTGCCGTTCCTTCCGTTAACCTTGACTTGCCTTGCATTCCCTTGTCTTCCTTGCGTTCCGTTACTCTTTGCTTGCCTTCCGTGCATTGCCTAGCCTTGCGTTGTCGTGCCTTAGCCTTGCCTCGCCTGACCGTGCCTTGCCTTCCGTTACCCTTACCTTGCCTTGCCCTGCATTGCCTAGCCCTGTGTTGTCGTGCCTTAGCCTTGTTTCCCCTTACCGTGCCGTTCCTTTCTTTACCCTTGCCTTCCCCTGCTTTCCCTTGCATTCCTTGCCTTCCGTTACTCTTTGCTTGCCTTCCGTGCATTGCCTAGCCTTGCGTTGTCGTGCCTTAGCCTTGCCTCGCCTGACCGTGCCTTGCCTTGCGTTACCCTTTGCTTGCCTTGCAGTGCATTTCCTAGCCGTTCGTTGTCGTGCCTTAGCCTTGTTTGCCCTTGCCGTGCCGTTCCTTCCATTACCCTTGCCTTGCTTTCCCTTGCCTTCCTTGCATTCCGTTACTCTTTGCTTGCCTTCCGTGCATTGCCTAGCCTTGTGTTGTCGTGTCTTAGCCTTTTTTCACCTTGCCATACACTTGCTTGCGTTGCCTTGCTTTGCCTTGCCTTCCTTGCCTTCCGTTACTCTTTGCTTGCCTTCCGTGCATTGCCTAGCCTTGCGTGGTCGTGCCTTAGCCTTTTTTCACCTTGCCATAGCCTTGCTTGCGTTGCCTTGCTTTGCCTTGCATTCCTTGCCTTCCGTTACTCTTTGCTTGCCTTCCGTGCATTGCCTAGCCTTGCGTTGTCGTGCATTAGCCTTGCCTCGCCTGACCGTGCTTTCCCATGCGTTACCCTTTCCTTGCCTTGCCGTGCATTGCCTAGCGTGCGTTGTCGTGCCTTAGCCTTGTTTCCCCTTGCCGTGCCGTTCCTTCCGTTACACTTGCCTTTCCTTGCTTTCCCTTGCCTTCCTTACCTTCCGTTACTCTTTGCTTGCCTTCCGTGCATTGCCTAGCCTTGCGTTGTCGTGCCTTAGCCTTGCCTCGCCTGACCGTGCTTTCCCATGCGTTACCCTTTCCTTGCCTTGCCGTTCATTGCCTAGCGTTCGGTGTCGTGCCTGAGACTTGTTTCCCCTTGCCGTGCCGTTCCTTCCGTTACCCTTGCCTTTCCTTGCTTTTCCTTGCCTTGCTTACCTTCCGTTAGTCGTTGCTTGCCTTCCCTGAATTGCCTAGCCTTGCGTTGTCGTGCCTTTGCCTTATCTCGCCTGACCTTGCCTTCCTTTGCTTTAAGCTTTCCTTGCATTGTCGTGCATTGCCTAGCCTTGCGTTTTCGTGCATTAGCCTTGCCTCGCCTGACCGTGCCTTGCCTTGCGTTACCCTTTCCTTGCCTTGCCGTGCATTGCCTAGCCGTGCGTTGTCGTGCCTTAGCCTTGTTTCCCCTTGCCGTGCCGTTCCTTCCGTTACCCTTGCCTTTCCTTGCTTTCCCTTGCCTTCCTTGCATTCCGTTGCTCCTTGCTTGCTTTCCGTGCATTGCCTAGCCTTGCGTTGGCTTTCCTTAGCCTTGCCTCGCCTGACCGTGCTTTCCCATGCGTTCCCCTTTCCTTGCCTTGCCGTGCATTGCCTAGCGTGCGTTGTCGTGCCTTAGCCTTGTTTCCCCTTGCCGTGCCGTTCCTTCCGTTACCCTTGCCTTCCCTTGCTTTCCCTTGCCTTCCTTGCGTTCCGTTACTCCTTGCTTGCTTTCCTTGCATTGCCTAGCCTTGCGTTGGCTTTCCTTAGCCTTGCCTCGCCTGACCGTGCTTTCCCATGCGTTACCCTTTCCTTGCCTTGCCGTGCATTGCCTAGCGTGCGTTGTCGTGACTTAGCCTTGTATCCCCTTGCCGTGCCGTTCCTTCCGTTACACTTGCCTTTCTTTGCTTTCCCTTGCCTTCCTTACCTTCCGTTACTCTTTGCTTGCATTCCGTGCATTGCCTAGCCTTGCGTTGTCGTGCCTTAGCCTTATCTCGCCTGACCGTGCCTTCCTTTGCTTTAAGCTTTACTTGCATTATCGTGCATTGCCTAGCCTTGCGTTGTCGTGCATTAGCCTTGCCTAGCCTCACCGTGCCTTGCCTTGCGTTACCCTTTCCTTGCCTTGCCGTGCATTTCCTAGCCGTGTGTTGTCGTGCCTTAGCCTTGTTTCCCCTTGCCGTTGCGTGCCTTTTGTTACACTTGCCTTGCCTGGCTTTGCCTTGCCTTCCTTTCCTTCCGTTACTCTTTCCTTGCCTTGCCGTGCATTGCCTAGCCCTGCGTTGTCGTGCCTTAGCCTTGTTACCCCTTGCCGTGCCGTTCCTTCCATTACCCTTGCCTTCCCTTGCTTTCCCTTGCCTTCCTTGCGTTCCGTTACTCTTTGCTTGCTTTCCGTGCATTGCCAAGCCTTGCGTTGTCATGCCCTACGCTTGCCTCGCCTGACCGTTCTTTCCCATGCGTTACCCTTTCCTTGCCTTGCCGTGCATTGCCTAGCGTGCGTTGTCGTGCCTTAGCCTTGTTTCCCCTTGCCGTGCCGTTCCTTCCGTTACACTTGCCTTTCTTTGCTTTCCCTTGCCTTCCTTACCTTCCGTTACTCTTTGCTTACCTTCCGTGCATTGCCTATCCTTGCGTTGTCGTGCCTTAGCCTTATCTCGCCTGACCGTGCCTTCCTTTGCTTTAAGCTTTCCTTGCCTTGCCGTGCATTGCCTAGCCCTGCGTTGTCGTGCCTTAGCCTTGTTTCCCCTTACCGTGCCGTTCCTTCCGTTACCCTTGCCTTCCCCTGCTTTCCCTTGCCTTCCTTGCCTTCCGTTACTCTTTGCTTGCCTTCCGTGCATTGCCTAGCCTTGCGTTGTCGTGCCTTAGACTTGGCTCGCCTGACCGTGCCTTGCCTTGCGTTACCCTTTCCTTGCCTTGCCGTGCATTGCCTAGCCGTGCGTTGTCGTGCATCAGCCTTGCCTTGCCTCACCGTGCCTTGCCTTGCGTTACCCTTTCCTTGCATTGCCGTGAATTGCCTAGCCGTGCGTTGTCGTGCCTTAGCCTTGTTTCCCCTTGCCGTGCCGTTCCTTGCGTTGCCTTGCTTTGCCTTGCATTCCTTGCCTTCCGTTACTCTTTGCTTGCCTTCCGTGCATTGCCTAGCCTTGCGTTGTCGTGCATTAGCCTTGCCTCCCCAAACCGTGCCTTCCCTTGCGTTACCCTTTCCTTGCCTTGCCCTACATTGCCTAGAACTGTGTTGTCGTGCCTTAGCCTTGTTTCCCCTTACCGTGCCGTTCCATTCGTTACCCTTGCCTTCCCCTGCTTTCCTTTGCATTCCTTGCCTTCCGTTACTCTTTGCTTGCCTTCCGTGCATTGCCTAGCCTTGCGTTGTCGTGCCTTAGCCTTGTTTCCCCTTGCCGTGCCGTGCCTGTTGTTACACTTCCCTTGCCTTGCTTTGACTTGCCTTCCTTTCCTTCCGTTACTCTTTCCTTGCCTAGCCGTGCACTGCCTAGCCTTGCGTTGTCGTGCATTAGCCTTGCCTCCCCAAACCGTGCCTTGCCTTGCGTTACCATTTCCTTGCCTTCCCTGCATTGCCTAGCCGTGCGTTGCCGTGCCTTAGCCTTCTTTCCCCTTGCCGTGCCGTTCCTTCCGGTAACCTTGCGTCGCCTTGCTTTCCCTTGCCTTCCTTGCGTTCCGTTACTCTTTGCTTGCCTTCCGTGCATTGCCTAGCCTTGCGTTGTCTTGCCTTAGCCTTGCCTCGCCTGACCGTGCCTTGCCTTGCGTTACCCTTTCCTTGCCTTGCCGTGCATTGCCTAGCCGTGCGTTGTCGTGCCTTAGCCTTGTTTCCCGTTGCCGTGCCGTTCCTTCCGTTACCCTTGCCTTGCCTTGCTTTCCCTTGCCTTCCTTGCCTTCCGTTACTCTTTGCTTGCCTTCCGTGCATTGCCTAGCCTTGCGTTGTCGTGTCTTAGCCTTTTTTCACCTTGCCATAGCCTTGCTTGCGTTGCCTTGCTTTGCCTTGCCTTCCTTGCCTTCCGTTACTCGTTGCTTGCCTTCCGTGCATTGCCTAGCCTTGCGTGGTCGTGCCTTAGCCTTTTTTCACCTTGTCATAGCCTTGCTTGCGTTCCCTTGCTTTGCCTTGCATTCGTTGCCTTCCGTTACTCTTTGCTTGCTTTCCGTGCATTGCCTAGCCTTGCGTTGTCGTGCATTAGACTTGCCTCCCCAAACCGTGCCTTGCCTTGCGTTACCCTTTCCTTGCCTTACCCTGCATTGCCTAGCCCTGTGTTGTCGTGCCTTAGCCTTGTTTCCCCTTGCCATGCCGTTCCTTCCGTTACCCTTGCCTTGCCTTGCTTTCCCTTGCCTTCCTTGCCTTCCGTTACTCTTTGCTTGCCTTGCCGTGCATTGCCTAGCCGTGCGTTGTCGTGCCTTAGCCTTGCCTTGCCTGACCGTGCCTTGCCTTGCGTTACCCTTTCCTTGCCTTGCCGTGCACTGCCTAGCCTTGCGTTGTCGTGCATTAGCCTTGCCTTGCCTGACCGTGCCTTGCCTTGCGTTACCATTTCCTTGCCTTGCCGTGCATTGCCTAGCCGTGCGTTGTCGTGCCTTAGCCTTGTTTCCCCTTGCCGTGCCGTTCCTTCCGTTACCCTTGCCTTGCCTTGCTTTCCCTTGCCTTCCTTGGTTTCCGTTACTCTTTGCTTGCCTTCCGTGCATTGCCTAGCCTTGCGCTGTCATGCATTAGCCTTGCCTTGCCTCAGAGTGCCTTGCCTTGCGTTACATTTTCCTTGGCTGGCCGTGCATTGCCTAGTCATGCGTTGTGGTGCCTTAGCCTTGTTTCACATTGCCATAGCCTTGCTTGCTTTGCCTTGCTTTCCCTTGCCTTCCTTGCGTTCCGTTACTCTTTGCTTGCCTTCCGTGCATTGCCTAGACTTGCGTTGTCGTGTCTTAGCCTTTTTTCACCTTGCCATAGCCTTGCTTGCGTTGCTTTGCTTTGCCTTGCCTTCCTTGCCTTCCGTTACTCTTTGCTTCCCTTCCGTGCATTGCCTAGCCTTGCGTGGGCGTGCCTTAGCCTTTTTTCACCTTGCCATAGCCTTGCTTGCGTTGCCTTGCTTTTCCTTGCATTCCTTGCCTTCCGTTACTCTTTGCTTGCCTTCCGTGCATTGCCTAGCCTTGCGTTGTCGTACCTTAGCCTTCCCTCGCCTGACAGTGCCTTGCCTTGCGTTACCCTTTCCTTGCCTGGCCGTGCATTGCTTAGTCTTGCGTTGCCGTGCCTTCCTTTCCTTCCGTTACTCTTTCCTTGCCTAGCCGTGCACTGCCTATCCTTGCGTTGTCGTGCATTAGCCTTGCCTCCCCAAACCGTGCCTTGCCTTGCGTTACCATTTCCTTGCCTTGCCCTGCATTGCCTAGCCGTGCGTTACCGTGCCTTAGCCTTGTTTCCCCTTGCCGTGCCTTTCCTTCCGTTAACCTTGACTTGCCTTGCATTCCCTTGCCTTCCTTGCGTTCCGTTACTCTTTGCTTGCCTTCCGTGCATTGCCTAGCCTTGCGTAGTCGTGCCTTAGCCTTGCCTCGCCTGACCGTGCCTTGCCTTGCGTTACCCTTTCCTTGCCTTGCAGTGCATAGCCTAGCCGTTCGTTGTCGTGCCTTAGCCTTGTTTGCCCTTGCCGTGCCGTTCCTTCCGTTACCCTTGCCTTGCTTTCCCTTGCCTTCCTTGCCTTCCGTTACTCTTTGCTAGCCTTCCGTGCATTGCCTAGCCTTGCGTTGTCGTGTCTTAGCCGTTTTTCACCTTGCCATAGCCTTGCTTGCGTTGCCTTGCTTTGCCTTGCCTTCCTTGCCTTCCGTTACTCTTTGCTTGCCTTCCGTGCATTGCCTAGCCTTGCGCTGTCGTGCATTAGCCTTGCCTTGCCTCACAGTGCCTTGCCTTGCGTTACCTTTTCCTTGGCTGGCCGTGCATTGCCTAGCCGTGCGTTGTGGTGCCTTAGCCTTGTTTCACCTTGCCATAGCCTTGCTTGCTTTGCCTTGCCTTCCTTCCATTCCGTTACTCTTTGCTTGCCTTCCGTGCATTGCCTAGCCTTGCGTTGTCGTGCCTTAGCCTTTTTTCACCTTGCAATAGCCTTGCTTGCGTTGCCTTGCTTTGCCTTGCATTCCTTGCCTTCCGTTACTCTTTGCTTGCCTTCCGTGCATTGCCTAGCCTAGCGTTGTCGTTCCTTAGCCTTGCCTCGCCTAACCGTGCCGTGCCATGCGTTACCCTTTCCTTGCCTTGCCGTGCATTGCCAAGCCGTGCGTTGTCGTGCATTAGCCTCGCCTTGCCTCACCGTGCCTTGCCTTGCGTTACCCTTTCCTTGCCTGGCCGTGCATTGCTTAGCCTTGCGTTGCCGTACCTTAGCCTTGTTTCCCCTTGCCGTGCCGTGCCTTTTGTTACACTTGCCTTGCCTTGCTTTGCCTTGCCTTCCTTTCCTTCCGTTACTCTTTCCTTGCCTAGCCGTGTACTGCGTAGCCTTGCGTTGTCGTGCATTACCCTTGCCTCGACTGACCGTGCCTTGCCTTGCGTTACCCTTTCCTTGCCTTGCCGTGCATTGCCTAGCCCTGCGTTGTCGTGCCTTAGCCTTGTTTCCCCTTACCGTGCCGTTCCTTCCGTTACCCTTGCTTTCCCCTGCTTTCCCTTGCCTTCCTTGCCTTCCGTTACTCTTTGCTTGCCTTTCGTGCATTGCCTAGCCGTGCGTTGTCGTTCATCAGCCTTGCCTCGCCTCACCGTGCCTTGCCTTGCGTTACCCTTTCCTTGCCTTCCCGTGCATTGCCTAGCCGTGCGTTGTCGTGCCTTAGCCTTGTTTCCCCTTGCCGTGCCGTTCCTTCCGTTACACTTGCCTTTTCTTCCTTTCCCTTGCCTTCCTTACCTTCCGTTACTCTTTGCTTGCCTTCCGTGCATTGCCTAGCCTTGCGTTGTTGTGCCTTAGCCTTGCCTCGCCTGAACGTGCTTTCCCATGCGTTACCCTTTCCTTGCCTTGCCGTGCATTGCCTAGCCTGCGTTGCCGTGCCTTAGCCTTGTTTCCCCTTGCCGTGCCGTTCCTTCCGTTACCCTGGCCTTTCCTTCCTTTTCCTTGCCTTGCTTACCTTCCGTTACTCTTTGCTTGCCTTCCCTCAATTTCCTAGCCTTGCGTTGTTGTGCCTTAGCCTTATCTCGCCTGACCTTGCCTTCCATTGCTTTAAGCTTTCCTTGCATTGTCGTGCATTGCCTAGCCTTGCGTTGTCGTGCCTTAGCCTTGCCTCGCCTGACCGTGCCTTGCCTTGCGTTACCCTTACCTTGCCTTGCCCTGCATTGCCTAGCCCTGTGTTGTCTTGCCTTAGCCTTGTTTCCCCTTACCGTGCCGTTCCTTTCGTTACCCTTGCCTTCCCCTGCTTTCCCTTGCATTCCTTGCCTTCCGTTACTCTTTGCTTGCCTTCCGTGCATTGCCTAGCCTTGCGTAGTCGTGCCTTAGCCTTGCCTCGCCTGACCGTGCCTTGCCTTGCGTTACCCTTTCCTTGCCTTGCAGTGCATTTCCTAGCCGTTCGTTGTCGTGCCTTAGCCTTGTTTGCCCTTGCCGTGCCGTTCCTTCCGTTACCCTTGCCTTGCTTTCCCTTGCCTTCCTTGCCTTCCGTTACTCTTTGCTTGCCTTCCGTGCATTGCCTAGCCTTGCGTTGTCGTGTCTTAGCCTTTTTTCACCTTGCCATAGCCTTGCTTGCGTTGCCTTGCTTTGCCTTGCCTTCCTTGCCTTCCGTTACTCTTTGCTTGCCTTCCGTGCATTGCCTAGCCTTGCGTGGTCGTGCCTTAGCCTTTTTTCACCTTGCCATAGCCTTGCTTGCTTTGCCTTGCTTTGCCTTGCATTCCTTGCCTTCCGTTACTCTTTGCTTGCCTTCCGTGCATTGCCTAGCCGAGCGTAGTCGTGCCTTAGCCTTGATTCCCCTTGCCGTGCCGTTACTTCCGTTACCCTTGCCTTGCCTTGCTTTCCCTTGCCTTCCTTGGTTTCCGTTACTCTTTGCTTGCCTTCCGTGCATTGCCTAGCCTTGCGCTGTCGTGCATTAGCCTTGCCTTGCCTCACAGTGCCTTGCCTTGCGTTACCTTTTCCTTGGCTGGCCGTGCATTGCCTAGCCGTGCGTTGTGGTGCCTTAGCCTTGTTTCACCTTGCCATAGCCTTGCTTGCTTTGCCTTGCTTTGCCTTGCATTCCTTGCCTTCCGTTACTCTTTGCTTGCCTTCCGTGCATTGCCTAGCCTTGCGTTGTCGTGCCTTAGCCTTTTTTCACCTTGCCATAGCCTTGCTTGCGTTGCCTTGCTTTGCCTTGCATTCCTTGCCTTCCGTTACTCTTTGCTTGCCTTCCGTGCATTGCCTAGCCTAGCGTTGTCGTGCCTTAGCCTTGCCTCGCGTAACCGTGCCTTGCCTTGCGTTACCCTTTCCATGCCTTGCCGTGCATTGCCAAGCCGTGCGTTGTCGTGCATTAGCCTCGCCTTGCCTTACCGTGCCTTGCCTTGCGTTACCCTTTCCTTGCCTGGCCGTGCATTGCTTAGTCTTGCGTTGCCGTACCTTAGCCTTGTTTCCCCTTGCCGTGCCGTGCCTTTTGTTACACTTGCCTTGCCTTGCTTTGCCTTGCCTTCCTTTCCTTCCGTTACTCTTTCCTTGCCTACCCGTGCACTGCGTAGCCTTGCGTTGTCGTGCATTACCCTTGCCTCGCCTGACCGTGCCTTGCCTTGCGTTACCCTTTCCTTGACTTGCCGTGCATTGCCTAGCCTTGCGTTGTCGTGCCTTAGCCTTTTTTCACCTTGCCATAGCCTTGCTTGCGTTGCCTTGCTTTGCCTTGCATTCCTTGCCTTCCGTTACTCTTTGCTTGCCTTCCGTGCATTGCCTAGCCTTGCGTTGTCGTGCCTTAGCCTTTTTTCACCTTGCCATAGCCTTGCTTGCGTTGCCTTGCTTTGCCTTGCATTCCTTGCCTTCCGTTACTCTTTGCTTGCCTTCCGTGCATTGCCTAGCCTAGCGTTGTCGTGCCTTAGCCTTGCGTCGCCTGACCGTGCCTTGCCTTGCGTTACCCTTTCCTTGCCTTGCCGTGCATTGCCTAGCCGTGCGTTGTCGTGCATCAGCCTTGCCTTGCCTCACCGTGCCTTGCCTTGCGTTACCCTTTCCTTGCCTTGCCGTGCATTGCCTAGCCGTGCGTTGCCGTGCCTTAGCCTTGTTTCCCCTTGTCGTGCCGTTCCTTCCGGTAACCTTGACTTGCCTTGCTTTCCCTTGCCTTCCTTGCCTTCCGTTACTCTTTGCTTGCCTTCCGTGCATTGCCTAGCCTTGCGTAGTCGTGCCTTAGCCTTGCCTCGCCTGACCGTGCCTTGCCTTGCGTTACCCTTTCCTTGCGTTGCCGTGAATTGCCTAGCCGTGCGTTGTCGTGAATTAGCCTCGCCTTTCCTTACCGTGCCTTGCCTTGCGTTACACTTTCATTTCCTGGCCGTTCATTGCTTAGCCTTGCGTTGCCGTGCCTTAGCCTTGTTTCCCCTTGCCGTGCCGTGCCTTTTGTTACACTTGCCTTGCCTTGTTTGCCTTGCCTTTATTTCCTTCCGTTACTCTTTCCTTACCTAGCCGTGCACTGCGTAGCCTTGCGTTGTCGTGCATTACCCTTGCCTCGCCTGACCGTGCCTTGCCTTGCGTTACCCTTTCCTTGCCTTGCCGTGCATTGCCTAGCCGTACGTTGCCGTGCCTTAGCCTTGTTTCCCCTTGCCGTGCCGTTCCTTCCGTTACCCTTGCCTTGCCTTGCTTTCCCTTGCCTTCCTTGCCTTCCGTTACTCTTTGCTTGCCTTCCATCCATTGCCTAGGCTTGCGTTGTCGTGCCTTAGCTTGCCTCGCCTGACCGTGCCTTTCCTTGCGTTACCCTTTCCTTGCCTTGCCGTGCATTGCCTAGCCGTGCGTTGTCGTGCTTTAGCCTTGCCTCGCCTGACCGTGCCTTGCCTTGCGTTACCCTTACCTTGCCTTGCCCTGCATTGCCTAGGCCTGTGTTGTCGTGCCTTAGCCTTGTTTCCCCTTACCGTGCCGTTCCTTTCGTTACCCTTGCCTTCCCCTGCTTTCCCTTGCATTCCTTGCCTTCCGTTACTCTTTGCTTGCCTTTCGTGCATTGTCTAGCCTTGCGTAGTCGTGCCTTAGCCTTGCCTCGCCTGACCGTGCCTTGCCTTGCGTTACCCTTTCCTTGCCTTGCCGTGCATTGCCTAGCCGTGCGTTGTCGTGCATCAGCCTTGCCTTGCCTCAAGGTGCCTTGCCTTGCGTTACCTTTTCCTTGCCTTGCCGTGCATTGCCTAGCCGTGCGTTGCCGTGCCTTAGCCTTGTTTCCCCTTGCGTGCCGTTCCTTCCGTTACCCTTGCCTTGCCTTGCTTTCCCTTGCCTTCCTTGGTTTCCGTTACTCTTTGCTTGCCTTCCGTGCATTGCCTAGCCTTGCGCTGTCGTGCATTAGCCTTGCCTTGCCTCAGAGTGCCTTGCCTTGCGTTACCTTTGTCTTGGCTGGCCGTGCATTGTCTAGCCGTGCGTTGTGGTGCCTTAGCCTTGTTTCACCTTGCCATAGCCTTGCTTGCTTTGCCTTGCTTTGACTTGCATTCCTTGCCTTCCGTTACTCTTTGCTTGCCTTCCGTGCATTGCCTAGCCTTCCGTTGTCGTGCCTTAGCCTTGCCTCGCCTGACAGTGCCTTTCCTTGCGTTACCCTTTCCTTGCCTGGCCGTGCATTGCTTAGTCTTGCGTTGCCGTGCCTTAGCCTTGTTTCCCCTTGCCGTGCCGTGCCTTTTGTTACACTTGCCTTGCCTTGCTTTGCCTTGCCTTCCTTTCCTTCCATTACTCTTTCCTTGCCTAGCCGTGCACTGCGTAGCCTTGCGTTTTCGTGCATTACCCTTGCATCGCCTGACCGTGCCTTGCCTTGCGTTACCCTTTCCTTGCCTTGCCGTGCATTGCCTAGCCCTTCGTTACCGTGCCTTAGCCTTGTTTCCCCTTGCCGAGCCGTTCCTTCCGTTACCCCTCCCTTCCCCTGCTTTCCCTTGGCTTCCTTGCCTTCCATTACTCTTTGCTTGCCTTGCGTTGTCGTGCCTTAGCCTTGCCTCGCCTGACCGTGCCTTGCCTTGCGTTACCCTTTCCTTGCCTTGCCGTGCATTGACTAGCCGTGCGTTGTCGTACATCAGCCTTGCCTTGCCTCACCGTGCCTTGCCTTGCGTTACCCTTTCCTTGCCTTGCCGTGTATTGCCTAGCCCTTCGTTACCGTGCCTTAGCTTTGTTTCCCCTTGCCGAGCCGTTCCTTCCGTTACCCTTCCCTTCCCCTGCTTTCCCTTGCCTTCCTTGCCTTCCGTTACTCTTTGCTTGCCTTCCGTGCATTGCCTAGCCTTGCGTTGTCGTGCCTTAGCCTTGCCTCGCCTGACCGTGCCTTGCCTTGCGTTACCCTTTCGTTGCCTTGCCGTGCATTGCCTAGCCGTGCGTTGCCGTGCCTTAGCCTTGTTTCCCCTTGTCGTGCCGTTCCTTCCGTTACCCTTGCCTTGCCTTGCTTTCCCTTGCCTTCCTTGCCTTCCGTTACTCTTTGCTTGCCTTCCGTGCATTGCCTAGCCTTGCGTTGTCGTGCATTAGCCTTGCCTCCCCAAACCGTGCCTTGCCTTGCGTTACCCTTTCCTTGCCTTGCCGTGCATTGCCTAGCCGTGCGTTGCCGTGCCTTAGCCTTGTTTCCCCTTGTCGTGCCGTTCCTTCCGATATCCTGCCTTGCCTTGCTTTCCCTTGCCTTCCTTGCCTTCCGTTACTCTTTGCTGGCCTTCCGTGCATTGCCTAGCCTTGCGTTGTCGTGCATTAGCCTTGCCTCCCCAAACCGTGCCTTGCCTTGCGTTACCCTTTCCTTGCCTTGCCGTGCATTGCCTAGCCGTGCGTTGCCGTGCCTTAGCCTTGTTTCCCCTTGTCGTGCCGTTCCTTCCGTTACCCTTGCCTTGCCTTGCTTTCCCTTGCCTTCCTTGCCTTCCGTTACTCTTTGCTGGCCTTCCGTGCATTGCCTAGCCTTGCGTTGTCGTGCATTAGCCTTGCCTCCCCAAACCGTGCCTTGCCTTGCGTTACCCTTGCCTTGCCCTGCATTGCCTAACCTTGCGTTGTCGTGCCTTAGCCTTGTTTCCCCTTGCCGTGCCGTGCCTGTTGTTACACTTGCCTTGCCATGCTTTTCCTTGCCTTCCTTTCCTTCCATTACTCTTTCCTTGCCTAGCCGTGCACTGCCTAGCCTTGCGCTGTCGTGCATTAGCCTTGCCTTGCCTCACAGTGCCTTGCCTTGCGTTACCTTTTCCTTGGCTGGCCGTGCATTGCCTAGCCGTGCGTTGTGGTGCCTTAGCCTTGTTTCACCTTACCATAGCCTTGCTTGCTTTGCCTTGCCTTCCTTCCATTCCGTTACTCTTTGCTTGCCTTCCGTGCATTGCCTAGCCTAGCGTTGTCGTGCCTTAGCCTTGCCTCGCCTAACCCTGCCTTGCCTTGCGTTACCCTTTCCTTGCCTTGCCGTGCATTGCCTAGCCCTGCGTTGTCGTGCCTTAGCCTTGTTTCCCCTTACCGTGCCGTTCCTTCCGTTACCCTTGCCTTCCCCTGCTTTCCCTTGCCTTCCTTGCCTTCCGTTACTCTTTGCTTGCCTTTCGTGCATTGCCTAGCCTTGCGTTTTCGTGCCTTAGCCTTGCGTCGCCTGACCGTGCCTTGCCTTGCGTTACCCTTTCCTTGCCTTGCCGTGCATTGCCTAGCCGTGCGTTGTCGTGCATCAGCCTTGCCTTGCCTCACCGTGCCTTGCCTTGCGTTACCCTTTCCTTGCCTTGCCGTGCATTGCCTAGCCGTGCGTTGCCGTGCCTTAGCCTTGTTTCCCCTTGCCGTGCCGTTCCTTCCGTTACCCTTGCCTTGCTTTCCCTTCCCTTCCTTGCCTTCCGTTACTCTTTGCTAGCCTTCCGTGCATTGCCTAGCCTTGCGTTGTCGTGTCTTAGCCTTTTTTCACCTTGCCATAGCCTTGCTTGCGTTGCCTGGCTTTGCATTGCATTCCTTGCCTTCCATTACTCTTTGCTTGCCTTGCGTGCATTGCCTAGCCTTGCGTGGTCGTGCCTTAGCCTTTTTTCACCTTGCCATAGCCTTGCTTGCGTTGCCTTGCTTTGCCTTGCATTCCTTGCCTTCCGTTACTCTTTGTTTGCCTTCCGTGCATTGCCTAGCCTTGCGTTGTCGTGCATTAGCCTTGCCTCCCCAAACCGTGCCTTGCCTTGCGTTACCCTTTCCTTGCCTTGCCCTGCATTGCCTAGCCCTGTGTTGTCGTGCCTTAGCCTTGTTTCCCCTTGCCGTGCCGTTCCTTTCGTTACCCTTGCCTTCCCCTGCTTTCCCTTGCATTCCTTGCCTTCCGTTACTCTTTGCTTGCATTCCGTGCATTGCCTAGCCTTGCGTAGTCGTGCCTTAGCCTTGCCTCGCCTGACCGTGCCTTGCCTTGCGTTCCCCTTTCCTTGCGTTGCCGTGAATTGCCTAGCCGTGCATTGTCGTGCATTAGCCTCGCCTTGCCTTACCGTGCCTTGCCTTGCGTTACCCTTTCCTTGCCTGGCCGTTCATTGCTTAGCCTTGCGTTGCCGTGCCTTAGCCTTGTTTCCCCTTGCCGTGCCGTGCCTTTTGTTACACTTGCCTTGCCTTGTTTGCCTTGCCTTTATTTCCTTCCGTTACTCTTTCCTTGCCTAGCCGTGCACTGCCTAGCCTTGCGTTGTCGTGCATTAGCCTTGCCTTGCCTCACCGTGCCTTGCCTTGCGTTACCCTTTCCTTGCCTTGCCGTGCATTGACTAGCCCTGCGTTGTCGTGCCTTAGCCTTGTTTCCGCTTACCGTGCTGTTCCTTCCGTTACCCTTGCCTTCCCCTGCTTTCCCTTGCCTTCCTTGCCTTCCGTTACTCTTTGCTTGCCTTCCGTGCATTGCCTAGCCTTGCGTTGTCGTGCCTTAGCCTTGCCTCGCCTGACCGTGCCTTGCCTTGCGTTACCCTTTCCTTGCCTTGCCGTGCATTGCCTAGCCGTGCGTTGTCGTGCATCAGCCTTGCCTTGCCTCAAGGTGCCTTGCCTTGCGTTACCTTTTCCTTGCCTTGCCGTGCATTGCCTAGCCGTGCGTTGCCGTGCCTTAGCCTTGTTTCCCCTTGCGTGCCGTTCCTTCCGTTACCCTTGCCTTGCCTTGCTTTCCCTTGCCTTCCTTGGTTTCCGTTACTCTTTGCTTGCCTTCCGTGCATTGCCTAGCCTTGCGCTGTCGTGCATTAGCCTTGCCTTGCCTCAGAGTGCCTTGCCTTGCGTTACCTTTGTCTTGGCTGGCCGTGCATTGTCTAGCCGTGCGTTGTGGTGCCTTAGCCTTGTTTCACCTTGCCATAGCCTTGCTTGCTTTGCCTTGCTTTGACTTGCATTCCTTGCCTTCCGTTACTCTTTGCTTGCCTTCCGTGCATTGCCTAGCCTTCCGTTGTCGTGCCTTAGCCTTGCCTCGCCTGACAGTGCCTTTCCTTGCGTTACCCTTTCCTTGCCTGGCCGTGCATTGCTTAGTCTTGCGTTGCCGTGCCTTAGCCTTGTTTCCCCTTGCCGTGCCGTGCCTTTTGTTACACTTGCCTTGCCTTGCTTTGCCTTGCCTTCCTTTCCTTCCATTACTCTTTCCTTGCCTAGCCGTGCACTGCGTAGCCTTGCGTTTTCGTGCATTACCCTTGCATCGCCTGACCGTGCCTTGCCTTGCGTTACCCTTTCCTTGCCTTGCCGTGCATTGCCTAGCCCTTCGTTACCGTGCCTTAGCCTTGTTTCCCCTTGCCGAGCCGTTCCTTCCGTTACCCCTCCCTTCCCCTGCTTTCCCTTGGCTTCCTTGCCTTCCATTACTCTTTGCTTGCCTTGCGTTGTCGTGCCTTAGCCTTGCCTCGCCTGACCGTGCCTTGCCTTGCGTTACCCTTTCCTTGCCTTGCCGTGCATTGACTAGCCGTGCGTTGTCGTACATCAGCCTTGCCTTGCCTCACCGTGCCTTGCCTTGCGTTACCCTTTCCTTGCCTTGCCGTGTATTGCCTAGCCCTTCGTTACCGTGCCTTAGCTTTGTTTCCCCTTGCCGAGCCGTTCCTTCCGTTACCCTTCCCTTCCCCTGCTTTCCCTTGCCTTCCTTGCCTTCCGTTACTCTTTGCTTGCCTTCCGTGCATTGCCTAGCCTTGCGTTGTCGTGCCTTAGCCTTGCCTCGCCTGACCGTGCCTTGCCTTGCGTTACCCTTTCGTTGCCTTGCCGTGCATTGCCTAGCCGTGCGTTGCCGTGCCTTAGCCTTGTTTCCCCTTGTCGTGCCGTTCCTTCCGTTACCCTTGCCTTGCCTTGCTTTCCCTTGCCTTCCTTGCCTTCCGTTACTCTTTGCTTGCCTTCCGTGCATTGCCTAGCCTTGCGTTGTCGTGCATTAGCCTTGCCTCCCCAAACCGTGCCTTGCCTTGCGTTACCCTTTCCTTGCCTTGCCGTGCATTGCCTAGCCGTGCGTTGCCGTGCCTTAGCCTTGTTTCCCCTTGCCGTGCCGTTCCTTCCGTTATCCTTGCCTTGCCTTGCTTTCCATTGCCTTCCTTGCCTTCCGTTACTCTTTGCTGGCCTTCCGTGCATTGCCTAGCCTTGCGTTGTCGTGCATTAGCCTTGCCTCCCCAAACCGTGCCTTGCCTTGCGTTACCCTTTCCTTGCCTTGCCGTGCATTGCCTAGCCGTGCGTTGCCGTGCCTTAGCCTTGTTTCCCCTTGTCGTGCCGTTCCTTCCGTTACCCTTGCCTTGCCTTGCTTTCCCTTGCCTTCCTTGCCTTCCGTTACTCTTTGCTGGCCTTCCGTGCATTGCCTAGCCTTGCGTTGTCGTGCATTAGCCTTGCCTCCCCAAACCGTGCCTTGCCTTGCGTTACCCTTGCCTTGCCCTGCATTGCCTAACCTTGCGTTGTCGTGCCTTAGCCTTGTTTCCCCTTGCCGTGCCGTGCCTGTTGTTACACTTGCCTTGCCATGCTTTTCCTTGCCTTCCTTTCCTTCCATTACTCTTTCCTTGCCTAGCCGTGCACTGCCTAGCCTTGCGCTGTCGTGCATTAGCCTTGCCTTGCCTCACAGTGCCTTGCCTTGCGTTACCTTTTCCTTGGCTGGCCGTGCATTGCCTAGCCGTGCGTTGTGGTGCCTTAGCCTTGTTTCACCTTACCATAGCCTTGCTTGCTTTGCCTTGCCTTCCTTCCATTCCGTTACTCTTTGCTTGCCTTCCGTGCATTGCCTAGCCTAGCGTTGTCGTGCCTTAGCCTTGCCTCGCCTAACCCTGCCTTGCCTTGCGTTACCCTTTCCTTGCCTTGCCGTGCATTGCCTAGCCCTGCGTTGTCGTGCCTTAGCCTTGTTTCCCCTTACCGTGCCGTTCCTTCCGTTACCCTTGCCTTCCCCTGCTTTCCCTTGCCTTCCTTGCCTTCCGTTACTCTTTGCTTGCCTTTCGTGCATTGCCTAGCCTTGCGTTTTCGTGCCTTAGCCTTGCGTCGCCTGACCGTGCCTTGCCTTGCGTTACCCTTTCCTTGCCTTGCCGTGCATTGCCTAGCCGTGCGTTGTCGTGCATCAGCCTTGCCTTGCCTCACCGTGCCTTGCCTTGCGTTACCCTTTCCTTGCCTTGCCGTGCATTGCCTAGCCGTGCGTTGCCGTGCCTTAGCCTTGTTTCCCCTTGCCGTGCCGTTCCTTCCGTTACCCTTGCCTTGCTTTCCCTTCCCTTCCTTGCCTTCCGTTACTCTTTGCTAGCCTTCCGTGCATTGCCTAGCCTTGCGTTGTCGTGTCTTAGCCTTTTTTCACCTTGCCATAGCCTTGCTTGCGTTGCCTTGCTTTGCCTTGCCTTCCTTGCCTTCCGTTACTCTTTGCTTCCCTTCCGTGCATTGCCTAGCCTTGCGCGGTCGTGCCTTAGCCTTTTTTCACCTTGCCATAGCCTTGCTTGCGTTGCCTGGCTTTGCATTGCATTCCTTGCCTTCCATTACTCTTTGCTTGCCTTGCGTCCATTGCCTAGCCTTGCGTGGTCGTGCCTTAGCCTTTTTTCACCTTACCATAGCCTTGCTTGCGTTCACTTGCTTTGCCTTGCATTCCTTGCCTTCCGTTACTCTTTGTTTGCCTTCCGTGCATTGCCTAGCCTTGCGTTGTCGTGCATTAGCCTTGCCTCCCCAAACCGTGCCTTGCCTTGCGTTACCCTTTCCTTGCCTTGCCCTGCATTGCCTAGCCCTGTGTTGTCGTGCCTTAGCCTTGTTTCCCCTTGCCGTGCCGTTCCTTTCGTTACCCTTGCCTTCCCCTGCTTTCCCTTGCATTCCTTGCCTTCCGTTACTCTTTGCTTGCATTCCGTGCATTGCCTAGCCTTGCGTAGTCGTGCCTTAGCCTTGCCTCGCCTGACCGTGCCTTGCCTTGCGTTCCCCTTTCCTTGCGTTGCCGTGAATTGCCTAGCCGTGCATTGTCGTGCATTAGCCTCGCCTTGCCTTACCGTGCCTTGCCTTGCGTTACCCTTTCCTTGCCTGGCCGTTCATTGCTTAGCCTTGCGTTGCCGTGCCTTAGCCTTGTTTCCCCTTGCCGTGCCGTGCCTTTTGTTACACTTGCCTTGCCTTGTTTGCCTTGCCTTTATTTCCTTCCGTTACTCTTTCCTTGCCTAGCCGTGCACTGCGTAGCCTTGCGTTGTCGTGCATTACCCTTGCCTAGCCTGACCATGCCTTGCCTTGCGTTACCCTTTCCTTGCCTTGCCGTGCATTGACTAGCCCTGCGTTGTCGTGCCTTAGCCTTGTTTCCGCTTACCGTGCTGTTCCTTCCGTTACCCTTGCCTTCCCCTGCTTTCCCTTGCCTTCCTTGCCTTCCGTTACTCTTTGCTTGCCTTCCGTGCATTGCCTAGCCTTGCGTTGTCGTGCCTTAGCCTTGCGTCGCCTGACCGTGCCTTGCCTTGCGTTACCCTTTCCTTGCCTTGCCGTGAATTGCCTAGCCGTGCGTTGTCGTGCATCATCCTTGCCTTGCCTCACCGGGCCTTGCCTTGCGTTACCCTTTCCTTGCCTTGCCGTGCATTGCCTAGCCGTGCGTTGCCGTGCCTTAGCCTTGTTTCCCCTTGCCGTGCCGTTCCTTCCGGTAACCTTGCCTTGCCTTGCTTTCCCTTGCCTTCCTTGCATTCCGTTATTCTTTGCTTGCCTTCCGTGCATTGCCTAGCCTTGCGTTGTCGTGCCTTAGCCTTGCCTCGCCTGACCGTGCCTTGCCTTGCGTTACCCTTACCTTGCCTTGCCCTGCATTGCCTAGCCGTTTGTTGTCGTGCCTTAGCCTTGTTTGCCCTTGCCGTGCCGTTCCTTCCGTTACCCTTGCCTTGCTTTCCCTTGCCTTCCTTGCCTTCCGTTACTCTTTGCTTGCCTTCCGTGCATTGCCTAGCCTTGCGTTGTCGTGTCTTAGCCTTTTTTCACCTTGCCATAGCCTTGCTTGCGTTGCCTTGCTTTGCCTTGCCTTCCTTGCCTTCCGTTACTCTTTGCTTGCCTTCCGTGCATTGCTAGCCGTGCGTTGTCATGCCTTAGCCTTGTTTCACCTTGCCATAGCCTTGGTTGCGTTGCCTTGCTTTGCCTTGCCTTCCTTGCCTTCCATTACTCTTTGCTTGCCTTCCGTGCATTGCCTAGCCTTGCGTGGTCGTGCCTTAGCCTTTTTTCACCTTGCCATAGCCTTGCTTGCGTTGCCTTGCTTTGCCTTGCGTTACCCTTTCCTTGCCTTGCCGTGCATTGCCTAGCCTTGCGTTGTCGTGCATTAGCCTTGCCTCCCCAAACCGTGCCGTGCCTTGCGTTACCCTTTCCTTGCCTTGCCCTGCATTGCCTATCCCTGTGTTGTCGTGCCTTAGCCTTGTTTCCCCTTGCCGTGCCGTTCCTTTCGTTACCCTTGCCTTCCCCTGCTTTCCCTTGCATTCCTTGCCTTCCGTTACTCTTTGCTTGCCTTCCGTGCATTGCGTAGCCTTGCGTAGTCGTGCCTTAGCCTTGCCTCGCCTGACCGTGCCTTGCCTTGCGTTACCCTTTCCTTGCGTTGCCGTGAATTGCCTAGCCGTGCGTTGTCGTGCATTAGCCTCGCCTTGCCTTACCGTGCCTTGCCTTGCGTTACCCTTTCCTTGCCTGGCCGTGCATTGCTTAGCCTTGCGTTGCCATGCCTTAGCCTTGTTTCCCCTTGCCGTGCCGTGCCTTTTGTTACACTTGCCTTGACTTGTTTGCCTTGCCTTTATTTCCTTCCGTTACTCTTTCCTTGCCTAGCCGTGCACTGCGTAGCCTTGCGTTGTCGTGCATTACCCTTGCCTCGCCTGACCGTGCCTTGCCTTGCGTTACCCTTTCCTTGCCTTGCCGTGCATTGCCTAGCCGTGCGTTGTCGTGCCTTAGCCTTGTTTCCCCTTGCCGTGCCGTTCCTTCCGTTACCCTTGCCTTGCCTTGCTTTCCCTTGCCTTCCTTGCCATCCGTTACTCTTTGCTTGCCTTCCGTGCATTGTCTAGCCTTGCGTTGTCGTTCCTTATCCTTGCCTCGCCTGACCGTGCCTTGCCTTGCGTTACCCTTTCCATGACTTGCCGTGCATTGCCTAGCCGTGCGTTGTCGTGCATTAGCCTTGCCTTGCCTCACCGTGCCTTGCCTTGCGTTACCCTTTCCTTGCCTTGCCGTGCATTGCCTAGCCGTGCGTTGTCGTGCCTTAGCCTTGTTTGCCCTTGCCGTGCCGTTCCTTCCGTTACCCTTGCCTTGCTTTCCCTTGCCTTCCTTGCCTTCCGTTACTCTTTGCTAGCCTTCCGTGCATTGCCTAGCCTTGCGTTGTCGTGCCTTAGCCTTGCCTCGCCTGACCGTGCCTTGCCTTGCGTTACCCTTACCTTGCCTTGCCCTGCATTGCCTAGCCGTGCGTTGTCGTGCCTTAGCCTTGTTTCCCCTTGCCGTGCCGTTCCTTCCGTTACCCTTGCCTTGCTTTCCCTTGCCTTCCTTGCCTCCCGTTACTCTTTGCTAGCCTTCCGTGCATTGCCTAGCCTTGCGTTGTCGTGTCTTAGCCTTTTTTCACCTTGCCATAGCCTTGCTTGCGTTGCCTTGCTTTGCCTTGCCTTCCTTGCTTTCCGTTACTCTTTGCTTCCCTTCCGTGCATTGCCTAGCCTTGCGTGGTCGTGCCTTAGCCTTTTTTCACCTTGCCATAGCCTTGCTTGCGTTGCCTTGCTTTGCCTTGCATTCCTTGCCTTCCGTTACTCTTTGCTTGCCTTCCGTGCATTGCCTAGCCTTGCGTGGTCGTGCCTTAGCCTTTTTTCACCTTGCCATAGCCTTGCTTGTGTTGCCTTGCTTTGCCTTGCATTCCTTGCCTTCCGTTACTCTTTGCTTGCCTTCCGTGCATTGCCTAGCCTTGCGTTGTCGTGCCTTAGCCTTGCCTCCCCAAACCGTGCCTTGCCTTGCGTTACCCTTTCCTTGCCTTGCCCTGCATTGCCTATCCCTGTGTTGTCGTGCCTTAGCCTTGTTTCCCCTTGCCGTGCCGTTCCTTTCGTTACCCTTGCCTTCCCCTGCTTTCCCTTGCATTCCTTGCCTTCCGTTACTCTTTGCTTGCCTTCCGTGCATTGCGTAGCCTTGCGTAGTCGTGCCTTAGCCTTGCCTCGCCTGACCGTGCCTTGCCTTGCGTTACCCTTTCCTTGCGTTGCCGTGAATTGCCTAGCCGTGCGTTGTCGTGCATTAGCCTCGCCTTGCCTTACCGGGCCTTGCCTTGCGTTACCCTTTCCTTGCCTGGCCGTTCATTGCTTAGCCTTGCGTTGCCATGCCTTAGCCTTGTTTCCCCTTGCCGTGCCGTGCCTTTTGTTACACTTGCCTTGACTTGTTTGCCTTGCCTTTATTTCCTTCCGTTACTCTTTCCTTGCCTAGCCGTGCACTGCGTAGCCTTGCGTTGTCGTGCATTACCCTTGCCTCGCCTGACCGTGCCTTGCCTTGCGTTACCCTTTCCTTGCCTTGCCGTGCATTGACTAGCCCTGCGTTGTCGTGCCTTAGCCTTGTTTCCCCTTACCGTGCCGTTCCTTCCGTTACCCTTGCCTTCCCCTGCTTTCCCTTGCCTTCCTTGCCTTCCGTTACTCTTTGCTTGCCTTCCGTGCATTGCCTAGCCTTGCGTTGTCGTGCCTTAGCCTTGCCTCGCCTGACCGTGCCTTGCCTTGCGTTACCCTTTCCTTGCCTTGCCGTGCATTGCCTAGCCGTGCGTTGCCGTTCCTTAGCCTTGTTTCACCTTGACGTGCCTTGCCTTTTGTTACACTTGCCTTGCCTTGCTTTGCCTTGCCTTCCTTTCCTTCCGTTACTCTTTCCTTGCCTAGCCGTGCACTGCCTATCTTTGCGTTGTCGTGCATTACCCTTGCCTCCCCAAACCGTGCCTTGCCTTGCGTTACCATTTCCTTGCCTTGCCCTGCATTGCCTAGCCCTGTGTTGTCGTGCCTTAGCCTTGTTTCCCCTTGCCGTGCCGTGCCTTTTGTTACACTTGCCTTGCCTTGTTTGCCTTGCTTTTATTTCCTTCCGTTACTCTTTCCTTGCCTAGCTGTGCACTGCGTAGCCTTGCGTTGTCGTGCATTACCCTTGCCTCGCCTGACCGTGCCTTGCCTTGCGTTACCCTTTCCTTGCCTTGCCGTGCATTGCCTAGCCCTGCGTTGTCGTGCCTTAGCCTTGATTCCCCTTACCCTGCCGTTCCTTCCGTTACCCTTGCCTTCCCTTGCTTTCCCTTGCCTTCCTTGCCTTCCGTTACTGTTTGCTTGCCTTCCGTGCATTGCCTAGCCTTCCGTTGTCGTGCCTTAGCCTTGCCTCGCCTGACCGTGCCTTGCCTTGCGTTACCCTTTCCTTGCCTTGCCGTGCATTGCCTAGCCCTGCGTTACCGTGCCTTAGCCTTGTTTCCCCTTGCCGTGCCGTTCCTTCCGTTACCCTTGCCTTGCCTTGCTTTCCCTTGCCTTCCTTGCCTTCCGTTACTCTTTGCTTGCCTTCCGTGCATTGCCTAGCCTTGCGTTGTCGTGCCTTAGCCTTGACTCGCCTGACCGTGCCTTGCCTTGCGTTACCCTTACCTTGCCTTGCCCTGCATTGCCTAGCCGTTCGTTGTCGTGCCTTAGCCTTGTTTGCCCTTGCCGTGCCGTTCCTTCCGTTACCCATGCCTTGATTTCCCTTGCCTTCCTTGCCTTCCGTTACTCTTTGCTTGCCTTCCGTGCATTGCCTAGCCTTGCGTTGTCGTGTCTTACCCTTTTTTCACCTTGCCATAGCCTTGCTTGCGTTGCCTTGCTTTGCCTTGCCTTCCTTGCCTTCCGTTACTCTTTGCTTCCCTTCCGTGCATTGCCTAGCCTTGCGTGGTCGTGCCTTAGCCTTTTTTCACCTTGCCATAGCCTTGCTTCCGTTGCCTTGCTTTGCCTTGCCTTCCTTGCCTTCCGTTACTCTTTGCTTGCCTTCCGTGCATTGCCTAGCCTTGCTTGGTCGTGCCTTAGCCTTTTTTCACCTTGCCATAGACTTGCTTGCGTTGCCTTGCTTTGCCTTGCATTCCTTGCCTTCCGTTACTCTTTGCTTGCCTTCCGTGCATTGCCTAGCCTTGCGTTGTCGTGCATTAGCCTTGCCTCCCCAAACCGTGCCTTGCCTTGCGTTACCCTTTCCTTGCCTTGCCCTGCATTGCCTAGCCCTGTGTTGTCGTGCCTTAGCCTTGTTTCCCCTTGCCGAGCCGTTCCTTCCGTTACCCTTCCCTTCCCCTGCTTTCCCTTGCATTCCTTGCCTTCCGTTACTCTTTGCTTGCCTTCCGTGCATTGCCTAGCCTTGCGTTGTCGTGCCTTAGCCTTGCCTCGCCTGACCGTGCCTTGCCTTGCGTTACCCTTTCCTTGCCTTGCCGTGCATTGCCTAGCAGTGCGTTGTCGTGCCTTGGCCTTGTTTCCCCTTGCCGTGCCGTTCCTTCCGTTACCCTTGCCTTGCCTTGCTTTCCCTTGCCTTCCTTGCCTTCCGTTACTCTTTGCTTGCCTTCCGTGCATTGCCTACCCTTGCCTTGTCGTGTCTTAGCCTTTTTTCAACTTGCCATAGCCTTGCTTGCGTTGCCTTGCTTTGCCTTGCCTTCCTTGCTTTCCGTTACTCTTTGCTTGCCTTCCGTGCATTGCCTAGCCTTGCGTTGTCGTGCCTTAGACTTTTTTCACCTTGCCATAGCCTTGCTTGCGTTCCCTTGCTTTGCCTTGCATTCCTTGCCTTCCGTTACTCTTTGCTTGCCTTCCGTGCATTGCCTAGCCTTGCGTTGTCGTGCCTTAGCCTTGCCTCGCCTGACCGTGCCTTGCCTTGCGTTACCCTTTCCTTGCCTTGCCGTGCATTGCGAAGCCGTGCGTTGTCGTGCATCAGCCTTGCCTTGCTTTGCCTTGCCTTGCGTTACCCTTTCCTTGCCTTGCCGTGCATTGCCTAGCCGTGCGTTGCCGTGCCTTAGCCTTGTTTCCCCTTGCCGTGCCGTTCCTTCCGTTACCCTTGCCTTGACTTGCTTTCCCTTGCCTTCCTTGCCTTCCGTTACTCTTTGCTTGCCTTCCGTGCATTGCCTAGCCTTGCTTTGTCGTGCATTAGCCTTGCCTCCCGAAACCGTGCCTTGCCTTGCGTTACCCTTTCCTTGCCTTGCCCTGCATTGCCTAGAACTGTGTTGTCGTGCCTTAGCCTTGTTTCCCATTTCCGTGCCGTTCCTTCCGTTATCCTTGCCTTGCCTTGCTTTCCCTTGCCTTCCTTGCCTTCCGTTACTCTTTGCTTGCCTTCCGTGCATTGCCTAGCCTTGCGTTGTCGTGCCTTAGCCTTGTTTCCCCTTGCCGTGCCGTGCCTGTTGTTACACTTGCCTTGCCGTGCTTTGCCTTGCCTTCCTTTCCTTCCGTTACTCTTTCCTTGCGTAGCCGTGCACTGCCTAGCCTTGCGATGTCGTGCATTAGCTTTGCCTCGCCTGACAGTGCCTTGCCTTGCGTTACCCTTTCCTTGCCTTGCCGTGCATTGCCTAGCCCTGCGTTGCCTTGCCTTAGCCTTGTTTCCCCTTGCCGAGCCGTTGCTTCCGTTACCCTTCCCTTGCCTTGGTTTCCCTTGCCTTCCTTGCCTTCCGTTACTCTTTGCTTGCCTTCCGTGCATTGCCTAGCCGTGCGTTGTCGTGCATTAGCCTTGTCTTGCCTTACCGTGCCTTGCCTTGCGTTACCCTTTCCTTGCCTGGCCGTGCATTGCCTAGCCGTGCGTTGCCGTTCCTTAGCCTTGTTTCCCCTTGCCGTGCCTTGCCTTTTGTTACACTTGCCTTGCCTTGCTTTACCTTGCCTTCCTTTCCTTCCGTTGCTCTTTCCTTGCCTAGCCGTGCACTGCCTATCCTTGCGTTGTCGTGCATTAGCCTTGCCTCCCCACACCGTGCCTTGCCTTGCGTTACCATTTCCTTGCCTTGCCCTGCATTGCCTAGCCCTGTGTTGTCGTGCCTTAGCCTTGTTTCCCCTTGCCGTGCCGTGCCTTTTGTTACACTTGCCTTGCCTTGTTTGCCTTGCCTTTATTTCCTTCCGTTACTCTTTCCTTGCCTAGCCGTGCACTGCGTAGCCTTGCGTTGTCGTGCATTACCCTTGCCTCGCCTGACCGTGCCTTGCCTTGCGTTACCATTTCCTTGCCTTGCCGTGCATTGCCTAGCCCTGCGTTGTCGTGCCTTAGCCTTCTTTCCCCTTACCCTGCCGTTCCTTCCGTTACCCTTGCCTTCGCCTGCTTTCCCTTGCCTTCCTTGCCTTCCGTTACTCTTTGCTTGCCTTCCGTGCATTGCCTAGCCTTGCGTTGTCGTGCCTTAGACTTGCCTCGCCTGACCGTGCCTTGCCTTGCGTTACCCTTTCCTTGCCTTGCCGTGCATTGCCTAGCCGTGCGTTGTCGTGCATCAGCCTTGCCTTCCCTCACCGTGCCTTGCCTTGCGTTACCCTTTCCTTGCATTGCCGTGCATTGCCTAGCCCTGCGTTGCCGTGCCTTAGCCTTGTTTCCCCTTGCCGTGCCGTTCCTTCCGTTACCCTTGCCTTGCCTTGATTTCCCTTGCCTTCCTTGCCTTCCGTTACTCTTTGCTTGTCTTCCGTGCATTGCCTAGCCTTGCGTAGTCGTGCCTTAGCCTTGCCTCGCCTGACCCTGCCTTGCCTTGCGTTACCCTTACCTTGCCTTGCCCTGCATTGCCTAGCCGTTCGTTGTCGTGCCTTAGCCTTGTTTGCCCTTGCCGTGCCGTTCCTTCCGTTACCCTTGCCTTGCTTTCCCTTGCCTTCCTTGCCTTCCGTTACTCTTTGCTTGCCTTCTGTGCATTGCCTAGCCTTGCGTTGTCGTGTCTTAGCCTTTTTTCACCTTGCCATAGCCTTGCTTGCGTTGCCTTGCTTTTCCTTGCCTTCCTTGCCTTCCGTTACTCTTTGCTTCCCTTCCGTGCATTGCCTAGCCTTGCGTGGTCGTGCCTTAGCCTTTGTTCACCTTGCCATAGCCTTGCTTGCGTTGCCTTGCTTTGCCTTGCATTCCTTGCCTTCCGTTACTCTTTACTTGCCTTCCGTGCATTGCCTAGCCTTGCGTTGTCGTGCCTTAGACTTGCCTCGCCTGACCGTGCCTTGTCTTGCGTTACCCTTTCCTTGCCTTGCCGTGCATTGCCTAGCCGTGCGTTGTCGTGTATCAGCCTTGCTTTGCCTCACCGTGCCTTGCCTTGCGTTACCCTTTCCTTGCATTGCCGTGCATTGCCTAACCGTGCGTTGTCGTGCCTTAGCCTTGTTTCCCCTTGCCGTGCCGTTCCTTCCGTTACCCTTGCCTTGCCTTGCTTTCCCTTGCCTTCCTTGCCTTCCGTTACTCTTTGCTTGCCTTCCGTGCATTGCCTAGCCTTGCGTTGTCGTGTCTTAGCCTTTTTTCACCTTGCCATAGCCTTGCTTGCGTTGCCTTGCTTTGCCTTGCCTTCCTTGCCTTCCGTTACTCTTTGCTTCCCTTCCGTGCATTGCCTAGCCTTGCGTGGTCGTGCCTTAGCCTTTTTTCACCTTGCCATAGCCTTGCTTCCGTTGCCTTGCTTTGCATTGCAATCCTTGCCTTCCGTTACTCTTTGCTTGCCTTCCGTGCATTGCCTAGCCTTGCGTGGTCGTGCCTTAGCCTTTTTTCACCTTGCCATAGACTTGCTTGCGTTGCCTTGCTTTGCCTTGCATTCCTTGCCTTCCGTTACTCTTTGCTTGCCTTCCGTGCATTGCCTAGCCTTGCGTTGTCGTGCATTAGCCTTGCCTCCCCAAACCGTGCCTTGCCTTGCGTTACCCTTTCCTTGCCTTGCCCTGCATTGCCTAGCCGTGTGTTGTCGTGCCTTAGCCTTGTTTCCCCTTGCCGTGCCGTTCCTTTCGTTACCCTTGCCTTCCCCTGCTTTCCCTTGCATTCCTTCCCTTCCGTTACTCTTTGCTTGCCTTCCGTGCATTGCGTAGCCTTGCGTAGTCGTGCCTTAGCCTTGCCTCGCCTGACGTGCCTTGCCTTGCGTTCCCCTTTCCTTGCGTTGCCATGAATTGCCTAGCCGTGCGTTGTCGTGCATTAGCCTCGCCTTGCCTTACCGTGCCTTGCCTTGCGTTACCCTTTCCTTGCCTGGCCGTTCCTTGCTTAGCCTTGCGTTGCCGTGCCTTAGCCTTGTTTCCCCTTGCCGTGCCGTGCCTTTTGTTACACTTGCCTTGCCTTGCTTTGCCTTGCCTTCCTTTCCTTCCGTTACTCTTTCCTTGCCTAGCCGTGCACTGCGTAGCCTTGCGTTTTCGTGCATCAACCTTGCCTTGCCTCACCGTGCCTTGCCTTGCGTTACCCATTCCTTGCCTTGCCGTGCATTGCCTAGCCGTGCGTTGCCGTGCCTTAGCCTTGTTTCCCCTTGTCGTGCCGTTCATCCGTTACCCTTGCCTTGCCTTGCTTTCCCTTGCCTTCCTTGCCTTCCGTTACTCTTTGCTTGCCTTCCGTGCATGGCCTAGCCTTGCGTTGTCGTGCCTTTGCTTGCCTTCCGTGCATTGCCTTGCGTTACCCTTTCCTTGCCTTGCCGTGCATTGCCTAGCCTTGCGTTGTCGTGCCTTAGCCTTGTTTCCCCTTGCCGTGCCGTGCCTGTTGTTACACTTGCCTTGCCATGCTTTTCCTTGCCTTCCTTTCCTTCCATTACTCTTTCCTTGCCTAGCCGTGCACTGCCTAGCCTTGCGTTGTCGTGCATTAGCTTTGCCTCGCCTGACAGTGCCTTGCCTTGCGTTACCCTTTCCTTGCCTTGCCGTGCATTGCCTAGCCCTGCGTTGCCGTGCCTTAGCCTTGTTGCCCCTTACCGTGCCGTTCCTTTCGTTACCCTTGCCTTCCCCTGCTTTCCTTTGCATTCCTTGCCTTGCGTTACTCTTTGCTTGCCTTCCGTGCATTGCCTAGCCTTGCGTTGTCGTGCCTTAGCCTTGTTTCCCCTTGCCGTGCCGTGCCTGTTGTTACACTTGCCTTGCCGTGCTTTGCCTTGCCTTCCTTTCCTTCCGTTACTCTTTCCTTGCGTAGCCGTGCACTGACTAGCCTTGCGATGTCGTGCATTAGCTTTGCCTCGCCTGACAGTGCCTTGCCTTTCGTTACCCTTTCCTTGCCTTGCCGTGCATTGCCTAGCCCTCCGTTGCCGTGCCTTAGCCTTGTTTCCCCTTGCCGAGCCGTTCCTTCCGTTACTCTTGCCTTGCCTTGGTTTCCCTTGCCTTCCTTGCCTTCCGTTACTCTTTGCGTGCCTTCCGTGCATTGCCTAGCCTTGCGTTGTCGTCATTAGCCTTGCCTCGCCTTACCGTGCCTCGCCTTGCGTTACCCTTTCCTTGCCTGGCCGTGCATTGCCTAGCCGTGCGTTGCCGTTCCTTAGCCTTGTTTCCCCTTGCCGTGCCTTGCCTTTTGTTACACTTGCCTTGCCTTGCTTTGCCTTGCCTTCCTTTCCTTCCGTTACTCTTTCCTTGCCTAGCCATGCACTGCCTAGCCTTGCGTTGTCGTGCATTAGCATTGCCTCCCCAAACCGTGCCTTGACTTGCGTTACCATTTCCTTGCCTTGCCCTGCATTGCCTAGCCGTCCGTTGCCGTGCCTTAGCCTTCTTTCCCCTTGCCGTGCCGTTCCTTCCGGTAAGCTTGCGTCGCCTTGCTTTCCCTTGCCTTCCTTGCGTTCCGTTACTCTTTGCTTGCCTTCCGTGCATTGCCTAGCCTTGCGTTGTCGTGCCTTAGCCTTGCCTCGCCTGACCGTGCCTTGCCTTGCGTTACCCTTTCCTTGCCTTGCAGTGCATTGCCTAGCAGTGCGTTGTCGTGCATTAGCCTTGTTTCCCCTTGCCGTGCCGTTCTTTCCGTTACCATTGCCTTGCCTTGCTTTCCCTTGCCTTCCTTGCCTTCCGTTACTCTTTGCTTGCCTTCCGTGCATTGCCTACCCTTGCCTTGTCGTGTCTTAGCCTTTTTTCAACTTGCCATAGCCTTGCTTGCGTTGCCTTGCTTTGCCTTGCCTTCCTTGCTTTCCGTTACTCTTTGCTTGCCTTCGGTGCATTGCCTAGCCTTGCGTGGTCGTGCCTTAGCCTTTTTTCACCTTGCCATAGCCTTTCTTGCGTTCCCTTGCTTTGCCTTGCATTCCTTGCCTTCCGTTACTCTTTGCTTGCTTTCCGTGCATTGCCTAGCCTTGCGTTGTCGTGCCTTAGCCTTGCCTTGCCTGACCGTGCCTTGCCTTGCGTTACCCTTTCCTTGCCTTGCAGTGCATTGCCTAGCAGTGCGTTGTCGTGCCTTAGCCTTGTTTCCCCTTGCCGTGCCGTTCCTTCCGTTACCCTTGCCTTGCCTTCCTTTCCCTTGCCTTCCTTGGTTTCCGTTACTCTTTGCTTGCCTTCCGTGCATTGCCTAGCCTTGCGCTGTCATGCATTAGCCTTGCCTTGCCTCAGAGTGCCTTGCCTTGCGTTACATTTTCCAAGGCTGGCCGTGCATTGCCTAGTCGTGCGTTGTGGTGCCTTAGCCTTGTTTCACATTGCCATAGCCTTGCTTGCTTTGCCTTGCTTTCCCTTGCCTTCCTTGCGTTCCGTTACTCTTTGCTTGCCTTCCGTGCATTGCCTAGCCTTGCGTTGTCGTGTCTTAGCCTTTTTTCACCTTGCCATAGCCTTGCTTGCGTTGCCTTGCTTTGCCTTGCCTTCCTTGCCTTCCGTTACTCTTTGCTTCCCTTCCGTGCATTGCCTAGCCTTGCGTGGTCGTGCCTTAGCCTTTTTTCACCTTGCCATAGCCTTGCTTGCGTTGCCTTGCTTTGCCTTGCATTCCTTGCCTTCCGTTACTCTTTGCTTGCCTTCCGTGCATTGCCTAGCCTTGCGTTGTCGTGCCTTAGCCTTCCCTCGCCTGACAGTGCCTTCCCTTGCGTTACCCTTTCCTTGCCTGGCCGTGCATTGCTTAGTCTTGCGTTGCCGTGCCTTAGCCTTGTTTCCCCTTTCCGTGCCGTGCCTTTTGTTACACTTGCCTTGCCATGCTTTGCCTTGCCTTCCTTTCCTTCCGTTACTCTTTGCTTGCCTTCCGTGCATTGCCTAGCCTTGCGTTGTCGTGCATTAGCCTTGCCTTCCCAAACCGTGCCTTGCCTTGCGTTACCCTTTCCTTGCCTTGCCGTGCATTGCCTAGCCCTGCGTTGCCTTGCCTTAGCCTTGTTTCCCCTTGCCGAGCCGTTCCTTCCGTTACCCTTGCCTTGCCTTGGTTTCCCTTGCCTTCCTTGCCTTCCGTTACTCTTTGCTTGCCTTCCGTGCATTGCCTAGCCTTGCGTTGTCGTGCCTTAGCCTTGCCTCGCCTGACAGTGCCTTGCCTTGCGTTACCCTTTCCTTGCCTTGCCGTGCACTGCCTAGCCTTGCCTTGTCGTGCATTAGCCTTGCCTTGCATGACCGTGCCTTGCCTGGCGTTACCCTTTCCTTGCCTTGCCGTGCATTGCCTAGCCGTGCGTTGTCGTGCCTTAGCCTTGTTTCCCCTTGCCGTGCCGTTCCTTCCGTTACCCTTGCCTTGCCTTGCTTTCCCTTGCCTTCCTTGGTTTCCGTTACTCTTTGCTTGCCTTCCGTGCATTGCCTAGCCTTGCGCTGTCATGCCTTAGCCTTGCCTTGCCTCACCGTGCCTTGCCTTGCGTTACCCTTTCCTTGCCTTGCCGTGCATTGCCTAGCCTTGCGTTGTCGTGCCTTAGCCTTGTTTCACATTGCCATAGCCTTGCTTGCGTTGCCTTGCTTTGCATTGCATTCCTTGCCTTCCGTTACTCTTTGCTTGCCTTCCGTGCATTGCCTAGCCTTGCGTGGGCGTGCCTTAGCCTTTTTTAACCTTGCCATAGCCTTGCTTGCGTTGCCTTGCTTTGCCTTGCATTCCTTGCCTTCCGTTACTCTTTGCTTGCCTTCCGTGCATTGCCTAGCCTTGCGTTGTCGTGCATTAGCCTTGCCTCCCCAAACCGTGCCTTGCCTTGCGTTACCCTTTCCTTGCCTTGCCCTGCATTGCCTAGCCCTGTGTTGTCGTGCCTTAGCCTTGTTTCCCCTTGCCGTGCCGTGCCTTTTGTTACACTTGCCTTGCCTTGTTTGCCTTGCCTATATTTCCGTCCGTTACTCTTTCCTTGCCTAGCCGTGCACTGCGTAGCCTTGCGTTGTCATGCATTACCCTTGCCTCGCCTGACCGTGCCTTGCCTTGCGTTACCCTTTCCTTGCCTTGCCGTGCATTGACTAGCCCTGCGTTGTCGTGCCTTAGCCTTGTTTCCCCTTACCGTGCCGTTCCTTCCGTTACCCTTGCCTTCCCCTGCTTTCCCTTGCCTTCCTTGCCTTCCGTTACTCTTTGCTTGCCTTCCGTGCATTGCCTAGCCTTGCGTTGTCGTGCCTTAGCCTTGCCTCGCCTTACCGTGCCTCGCCTTGCGTTACCCTTTCCTTGCCTGGCCGTGCATTGCCTAGCCGTGCGTTGCCGTTCCTTAGCCTTGTTTCCCCTTGCCGTGCCTTGCCTTTTGTTACACTTGCCTTGCCTTGCTTTGCCTTGCCTTCCTTTCCTTCCGTTACTCTTTCCTTGCCTAGCCATGCACTGCCTAGCCTTGCGTTGTCGTGCATTAGCATTGCCTCCCCAAACCGTGCCTTGACTTGCGTTACCATTTCCTTGCCTTGCCCTGCATTGCCTAGCCGTCCGTTGCCGTGCCTTAGCCTTCTTTCCCCTTGCCGTGCCGTTCCTTCCGGTAAGCTTGCGTCGCCTTGCTTTCACTTGCCTTCCTTGCGTTCCGTTACTCTTTGCTTGCCTTCCGTGCATTGCCTAGCCTTGCGTTGTCGTGCCTTAGCCTTGCCTCGCCTGACCGTGCCTTGCCTTGCGTTACCCTTTCCTTGCCTTGCAGTGCATTGCCTAGCAGTGCGTTGTCGTGCATTAGCCTTGTTTCCCCTTGCCGTGCCGTTCTTTCCGTTACCATTGCCTTGCCTTGCTTTCCCTTGCCTTCCTTGCCTTCCGTTACTCTTTGCTTGCCTTCCGTGCATTGCCTACCCTTGCCTTGTCGTGTCTTAGCCTTTTTTCAACTTGCCATAGCCTTGCTTGCGTTGCCTTGCTTTGCCTTGCCTTCCTTGCTTTCCGTTACTCTTTGCTTGCCTTCGGTGCATTGCCTAGCCTTGCGTGGTCGTGCCTTAGCCTTTTTTCACCTTGCCATAGCCTTTCTTGCGTTCCCTTGCTTTGCCTTGCATTCCTTGCCTTCCGTTACTCTTTGCTTGCTTTCCGTGCATTGCCTAGCCTTGCGTTGTCGTGCCTTAGCCTTGCCTTGCCTGACCGTGCCTTGCCTTGCGTTACCCTTTCCTTGCCTTGCAGTGCATTGCCTAGCCCTGCGTTGCCTTGCCTTAGCCTTGTTTCCCCTTGCCGAGCCGTTCCTTCCGTTACCCTTGCCTTGCCTTGGTTTCCCTTGCCTTCCTTGCCTTCCGTTACTCTTTGCTTGCCTTCCGTGCATTGCCTAGCCTTGCGTTGTCGTGCCTTAGCCTTGCCTCGCCTGACAGTGCCTTGCCTTGCGTTACCCTTTCCTTGCCTTGCCGTGCACTGCCTAGCCTTGCCTTGTCGTGCATTAGCCTTGCCTTGCATGACCGTGCCTTGCCTGGCGTTACCCTTTCCTTGCCTTGCCGTGCATTGCCTAGCCGTGCGTTGTCGTGCCTTAGCCTTGTTTCCCCTTGCCGTGCCGTTCCTTCCGTTACCCTTGCCTTGCCTTGCTTTCCCTTGCCTTCCTTGGTTTCCGTTACTCTTTGCTTGCCTTCCGTGCATTGCCTAGCCTTGCGCTGTCATGCCTTAGCCTTGCCTTGCCTCAGAGTGCCTTGCCTTGCGTTACATTTTCCTTGGCTGGCCGTGCATTGCCTAGTCGTGCGTTGTGGTGCCTTAGCCTTGTTTCACATTGCCATAGACTTGCTTGCTTTGCCTTGCTTTCCCTTGCCTTCCTTGCGTTCCGTTACTCTTTGCTTGCCTTCCGTGCATTGCCTAGCCTTGCGTTGTCGTGCCTTAGCCTTTTTTCACCTTGCCATAGCCTTGCTTGCGTTGCCTTGCTTTGCATTGCATTCCTTGCCTTCCGTTACTCTTTGCTTGCCTTCCGTGCATTGCCTAGCCTTGCGTGGGCGTGCCTTAGCCTTTTTTAACCTTGCCATAGCATTGCTTGCGTTGCCTTGCTTTGCCTTGCATTCCTTGCCTTCCGTTACTCTTTGCTTGCCTTCCGTGCATTGCCTAGCCTTGCGTTGTCGTGCATTAGCCTTGCCTCCCCAAACCGTGCCTTGCCTTGCGTTACCCTTTCCTTGCCTTGCCCTGCATTGCCTAGCCCTGTGTTGTCGTGCCTTAGCCTTGTTTCCCCTTGCCGTGCCGTGCCTTTTGTTACACTTGCCTTGCCTTGTTTGCCTTGCCTTTATTTCCGTCCGTTACTCTTTCCTTGCCTAGCCGTGCACTGCGTAGCCTTGCGTTGTCATGCATTACCCTTGCCTCGCCTGACCGTGCCTTGCCTTGCGTTACCCTTTCCTTGCCTTGCCGTGCATTGACTAGCCCTGCGTTGTCGTGCCTTAGCCTTGTTTCCCCTTACCGTGCCGTTCCTTCCTTTACCCTTGCCTTCCCCTGCTTTCCCTTGCCTTCCTTGCCTTCCGTTACTCTTTGCTTGCCTTCCGTGCATTGCCTAGCCTTGCGTTGTCGTGCCTTAGCCTTGCCTCGCCTGACCGTGCCTTGCCTTGCGTTACCCTTTCCTTGCCTTGCCGTGCATTGCCTAGCCGTGCGTTGTCGTGCATCAGCCTTGCCTTGCCTCACCGTTCCTTCCCTTGCTTTACCCTTTCCTTGCCTTGCCGTGCATTGCCTAGCCCTGCGTTGTCGTGCCTTAGCCTTGTTTCCCCTTGCCGTGCCGTTCCTTCCGTTACCCTTGCCTTGACTTGCTTTCCCTTGCCTTCCTTGCCTTCCGTTACTCTTTGCTTGCCTTCCGTGCATTGCCTAGCCGTGCGTTGTCGTGCATTAGCCTTGCCTTGCCTCACCGTGCCTTGCCTTGCGTTACCCTTTCCTTGCCTTGCCCTGCCTTGCCTAGCCGTGCATTGTGGTGCCTTAGCCTTGTTTCCCCTTGCCGTGCCGTTCCTTCGGTTACCCTTGCCTTCCCTTGCTTTCCTTTGCATTCCTTGCCTTCCGTTACTCTTTGCTTGCCTTCCGTGCATTGCCTAGCCTTGCGTTGTCGTGCCTTAGCCTTGTTTCCCCTTGCCGTGCCGTGCCTGTTGTTACACTTGCCTTGCCGTGCTTTGCCTTGCCTTCCTTTCCTTCCGTTACTCTTTCCTTGCGTAGCCGTGCACTGCCTAGCCTTGCGATGTCGTGCATTAGCCTTGCCTCGCCTGACAGTGCCTTGCCTTGCGTTACCCTTTCCTTGCCTTGCCGTGCATTGCCTAGCCGTGCGTTGCCGTGCCTTAGCCTTGTTTCCCCTTGCCGTGCCGTTCCTTCCGTTACCCTTGCCTTGCCTTGCTTTCCCTTGCCTTCCTTGCCTTCCGTTACTCTTTGCTTGCCTTCCGTGCATTGCCTAGCCGTGCGTTGTCGTGCATTAGCCTTGCCTTGCCTCACCGTGCCTTGCCTTGCGTTACCCTTTCCTTGCCTGGCCGTGCATTGCCTAGCCGTGCGTTGCCGTTCCTTACCCTTGTTTCCCAGTGCCGTGCCTTGCCTTTTGTTACACTTGCCTTGCCTTGCTTTACCTTGCCTTCCTTTCCTTCCGTTACTCTTTCCTTGCCTAGCCGTGCACTGCCTATCCTTGCGTTGTCGTGCATTAGCCTTGCCTCCCCAAACCGTGCCTTGCCTTGCGTTACCATTTCCTTGCCTTGCCGTGCATTGCCTAGCGGTGCGTTGTCGTGCATTAGCCTTGCCTTGCCTCACCGTGCCTTGCCTTGCGTTACCCTTTCCTTGCCTTGCCGTGCATTGCCTAGCCTTGCGTTGTCGTGCATTAGCCTTGCCTTCCCTCACCGTGCCTTGCCTTGCGTTACCCTTTCCTTGCCTTGCCGTGCATTGCCTAGCCGTGCGTTGCCGTGCCTTAGCCTTGCCTCGCCTGACCGTGCCTTGCCTTGCGTTACCCTTTCCTTGCCTTGCCGTGCATTGCCTAGCCGTTCGTTGTCGTGCCTTAGCCTTGTTTGCCCTTGCCGTGCCGTTCCTTCCGTTACCCTTGCCTTGCTTTCCCTTGCCTTCCTTGCCTTCCGTTACTCTTTGCTTGCCTTCCGTGCATTGCCTAGCCTTGCGTTGTCGTGTCTTAGCCTTTTTTCACCTTGCCATAGCCTTGCTTGCGTTGCCTTGCTTTGCCTTGCCTTCCTTGCCTTCCGTTACTCGTTGCTTGCCTTCCGTGCATTGCCTAGCCTTGCGTTGTCGTGCCTTAGCCTTTTTTCACCTTGTCATAGCCTTGCTTGCGTTCCCTTGCTTTGCCTTGCATTCGTTGCCTTCCGTTACTCTTTGCTTGCTTTCCGTGCATTGCCTAGCCTTGCGTTGTCGTGCATTAGACTTGCCTCCCCAAACCGTGCCTTGCCTTGCGTTACCCTTTCCTTGCCTTACCCTGCATTGCCTAGCCCTGTGTTGTCGTGCCTTAGTCTTGTTTCCCCTTGCCATGCCATTCCTTCCGTTACCCTTGCCTTCCCTTGCTTTCCCTTGCTTTCCTTGCCTTCCGTTACTCTTCGCTTTCCTTCCGTGCATTGCCTAGCCTTGCGTTGTCGTGCCTTAGCCTTGCCTCGCCTGACAGTGCCTTGCCTTGCGTTACCCTTTCCTTGCCTTGCCGTGCACTGCCTAGCCTTGCCTTGTCGTGCATTAGCCTTGCCTTGCCTGACCGTGCCTTGCCTGGCGTTACCATTTCCTTGCCTTGCCGTGCATTGCCTAGCCGTGCGTTGTCGTGCCTTAGCCTTGTTTCCCCTTGCCGTGCCGTTCCTTCCGTTACCCTTGCCTTGCCTTGCTTTCCCTTGCCTTCCTTGGTTTCCCTTACTCTTTGCTTGCCTTCTGTGCATTGCCTAGCCTTGCGCTGTCGTGCATTAGCCTTGCCTTGTCTCAGAGTGCCTTGCCTTGCGTTACATTTTCCTTGGCTGGCCGTGCATTGCCTAGTCATGCGTTGTGGTGCCTTAGCCTTGTTTCACATTGCCATAGCCTTGCTTGCTTTGCCTTGCTTTCCCTTGCCTTCCTTGCGTTCCGTTACTCTTTGCTTGCCTTCCGTGCATTGCCTAGACTTGCGTTGTCGTGTCTTAGCCTTTTTTCACCTTGCCATAGCCTTGCTTGCGTTGCTTTGCTTTGCCTTGCCTTCCTTGCCTTCCGTTACTCTTTGCTTCCCTTCCGTGCATTGCCTAGCCTTGCGTGGGCGTGCCTTAGCCTTTTTTCACCTTGCCATAGCCTTGCTTGCGTTGCCTTGCTTTTCCTTGCATTCCTTGCCTTCCGTTACTCTTTGCTTGCCTTCCGTGCATTGCCTAGCCTTGCGTTGTCGTACCTTAGCCTTCCCTCGCCTGACAGTGCCTTGCCTTGCGTTACCCTTTCCTTGCCTGGCCGTGCATTGCTTAGTCTTGCGTTGCCGTGCCTTCCTTTCCTTCCGTTACTCTTTCCTTGCCTAGCCGTGCACTGCCTATCCTTGCGTTGTCGTGCATTAGCCTTGCCTCCCCAAACCGTGCCTTGCCTTGCGTTACCATTTCCTTGCCTTGCCCTGCATTGCCTAGCCGTGCGTTACCGTGCCTTAGCCTTGTTTCCCCTTGCCGTGCCTTTCCTTCCGTTAACCTTGACTTGCCTTGCATTCCCTTGCCTTCCTTGCGTTCCGTTACTCTTTGCTTGCCTTCCGTGCATTGCCTAGCCTTGCGTAGTCGTGCCTTAGCCTTGCCTCGCCTGACCGTGCCTTGCCTTGCGTTACCCTTTCCTTGCCTTGCAGTGCATAGCCTAGCCGTTCGTTGTCGTGCCTTAGCCTTGTTTGCCCTTGCCGTGCCGTTCCTTCCGTTACCCTTGCCTTGCTTTCCCTTGCCTTCCTTGCCTTCCGTTACTCTTTGCTAGCCTTCCGTGCATTGCCTAGCCTTGCGTTGTCGTGTCTTAGCCGTTTTTCACCTTGCCATAGCCTTGCTTGCGTTGCCTTGCTTTGCCTTGCCTTCCTTGCCTTCCGTTACTCTTTGCTTGCCTTCCGTGCATTGCCTAGCCTTGCGCTGTCGTGCATTAGCCTTGCCTTGCCTCACAGTGCCTTGCCTTGCGTTACCTTTTCCTTGGCTGGCCGTGCATTGCCTAGCCGTGCGTTGTGGTGCCTTAGCCTTGTTTCACCTTGCCATAGCCTTGCTTGCTTTGCCTTGCCTTCCTTCCATTCCGTTACTCTTTGCTTGCCTTCCGTGCATTGCCTAGCCTTGCGTTGTCGTGCCTTAGCCTTTTTTCACCTTGCAATAGCCTTGCTTGCGTTGCCTTGCTTTGCCTTGCATTCCTTGCCTTCCGTTACTCTTTGCTTGCCTTCCGTGCATTGCCTAGCCTAGCGTTGTCGTTCCTTAGCCTTGCCTCGCCTAACCGTGCCGTGCCATGCGTTACCCTTTCCTTGCCTTGCCGTGCATTGCCAAGCCGTGCGTTGTCGTGCATTAGCCTCGCCTTGCCTCACCGTGCCTTGCCTTGCGTTACCCTTTCCTTGCCTGGCCGTGCATTGCTTAGCCTTGCGTTGCCGTACCTTAGCCTTGTTTCCCCTTGCCGTGCCGTGCCTTTTGTTACACTTGCCTTGCCTTGCTTTGCCTTGCCTTCCTTTCCTTCCGTTACTCTTTCCTTGCCTAGCCGTGTACTGCGTAGCCTTGCGTTGTCGTGCATTACCCTTGCCTCGACTGACCGTGCCTTGCCTTGCGTTACCCTTTCCTTGCCTTGCCGTGCATTGCCTAGCCCTGCGTTGTCGTGCCTTAGCCTTGTTTCCCCTTACCGTGCCGTTCCTTCCGTTACCCTTGCTTTCCCCTGCTTTCCCTTGCCTTCCTTGCCTTCCGTTACTCTTTGCTTGCCTTTCGTGCATTGCCTAGCCGTGCGTTGTCGTTCATCAGCCTTGCCTCGCCTCACCGTGCCTTGCCTTGCGTTACCCTTTCCTTGCCTTCCCGTGCATTGCCTAGCCGTGCGTTGTCGTGCCTTAGCCTTGTTTCCCCTTGCCGTGCCGTTCCTTCCGTTACACTTGCCTTTTCTTCCTTTCCCTTGCCTTCCTTACCTTCCGTTACTCTTTGCTTGCCTTCCGTGCATTGCCTAGCCTTGCGTTGTTGTGCCTTAGCCTTGCCTCGCCTGAACGTGCTTTCCCATGCGTTACCCTTTCCTTGCCTTGCCGTGCATTGCCTAGCCTGCGTTGCCGTGCCTTAGCCTTGTTTCCCCTTGCCGTGCCGTTCCTTCCGTTACCCTGGCCTTTCCTTCCTTTTCCTTGCCTTGCTTACCTTCCGTTACTCTTTGCTTGCCTTCCCTCAATTTCCTAGCCTTGCGTTGTTGTGCCTTAGCCTTATCTCGCCTGACCTTGCCTTCCTTTGCTTTAAGCTTTCCTTGCATTGTCGTGCATTGCCTAGCCTTGCGTTGTCGTGCCTTACCCTTGCCTCGCCTGACCGTGCCTTGCCTTGCGTTACCCTTACCTTGCCTTGCCCTGCATTGCCTAGCCCTGTGTTGTCTTGCCTTAGCCTTGTTTCCCCTTACCGTGCCGTTCCTTTCGTTACCCTTGCCTTCCCCTGCTTTCCCTTGCATTCCTTGCCTTCCGTTACTCTTTGCTTGCCTTCCGTGCATTGCCTAGCCTTGCGTAGTCGTGCCTTAGCCTTGCCTCGCCTGACCGTGCCTTGCCTTGCGTTACCCTTTCCTTGCCTTGCAGTGCATTTCCTAGCCGTTCGTTGTCGTGCCTTAGCCTTGTTTGCCCTTGCCGTGCCGTTCCTTCCGTTACCCTTGCCTTGCTTTCCCTTGCCTTCCTTGCCTTCCGTTACTCTTTGCTTGCCTTCCGTGCATTGCCTAGCCTTGCGTTGTCGTGTCTTAGCCTTTTTTCACCTTGCCATAGCCTTCCTTGCGTTGCCTTGCTTTGCCTTGCATTCCTTGCCTTCCGTTCCTCTTTGCTTGCCTTCCGTGCATTGCCTAGCCTTGCGTTGTCGTGCTTTAGCCTTTTTTTCACCTTGCCATAGCCTTGCTTGCGTTGCCTTGCTTTGCCTTGCATTCCTTGCCTTCCGTTACTCTTTGCTTGCCTTCCGTGCATTGCCTAGCCGAGCGTTGTCGTGCCTTAGCCTTGTTTCCCCTTGCCGTGCCGTTACTTCCGTTACCCTTGCCTTGCCTTGCTTTCCCTTGCCTTCCTTGGTTTCCGTTACTCTTTGCTTGCCTTCCGTGCATTGCCTAGCCTTGCGCTGTCGTGCATTAGCCTTGCCTTGCCTCCCAGTGCCTTGCCTTGCGTTACCTTTTCCTTGGCTGGCCGTGCATTGCCTAGCCGTGCGTTGTGGTGCCTTAGCCTTGTTTCACCTTGCCATAGCCTTGCTTGCTTTGCCTTGCTTTGCCTTGCATTCCTTGCCTTCCGTTACTCTTTGCTTGCCTTCCGTGCATTGCCTAGCCTTGCGTTGTCGTGCCTTAGCCTTTTTTCACCTTGCCATAGCCTTGCTTGCGTTGCCTTGCTTTGCCTTGCATTCCTTGCCTTCCGTTACTCTTTGCTTGCCTTCCGTGCATTGCCTAGCCTAGCGTTGTCGTGCCTTAGCCTTGCCTCGCGTAACCGTGCCTTGCCTTGCGTTACCCTTTCCTTGCCTTGCCGTGCATTGCCAAGCCGTGCGTTGTCGTGCATTAGCCTCGCCTTGCCTTACCGTGCCTTGCCTTGCGTTACCCTTTCCTTGCCTGGCCGTGCATTGCTTAGCCTTGCGTTGCCGTACCTTAGCCTTGTTTCCCCTTGCCGTGCCGTGCCTTTTGTTACACTTGCCTTGCCTTGCTTTGCCTTGCCTTCCTTTCCTTCCGTTACTCTTTCCTTGCCTACCCGTGCACTGCCTAGCCTTGCGTTGTCGTGCATTAGCCTTGCCTTGCCTCACCGTGCCTTGCCTTGCGTTACCCTTTCCTTGCCTTGCCGTGCATTGCCTAGCCTTGCGTTGTCGTGCCTTAGCCTTTTTTCACCTTGCCATAGCCTTGCTTGCGTTGCCTTGCTTTGCCTTGCATTCCTTGCCTTCCGTTACTCTTTGCTTGCCTTCCGTGCATTGCCTAGCCTTGCGTTGTCGTGCCTTAGCCTTTTTTCACCTTGCCATAGCCTTGCTTGCGTTGCCTTGCTTTGCCTTGCATTCCTTGCCTTCCGTTACTCTTTGCTTGCCTTCCGTGCATTGCCTAGCCTAGCGTTGTCGTGCCTTAGCCTTGCGTCGCCTGACCGTGCCTTGCCTTGCGTTACCCTTTCCTTGCCTTGCCGTGCATTGCCTAGCCGTGCGTTGTCGTGCATCAGCCTTGCCTTGCCTCACCGTGCCTTGCCTTGCGTTACCCTTTCCTTGCCTTGCCGTGCATTGCCTAGCCGTGCGTTGCCGTGCCTTAGCCTTGTTTCCCCTTGTCGTGCCGTTCCTTCCGGTAACCTTGACTTGCCTTGCTTTCCCTTGCCTTCCTTGCCTTCCGTTACTCTTTGCTTGCCTTCCGTGCATTGCCTAGCCTTGCGTAGTCGTGCCTTAGCCTTGCCTCGCCTGACCGTGCCTTGCCTTGCGTTACCCTTTCCTTGCGTTGCCGTGAATTGCCTAGCCGTGCGTTGTCGTGAATTAGCCTCGCCTTTCCTTACCGTGCCTTGCCTTGCGTTACACTTTCATTTCCTGGCCGTTCATTGCTTAGCCTTGCGTTGCCGTGCCTTAGCCTTGTTTCCCCTTGCCGTGCCGTGCCTTTTGTTACACTTGCCTTGCCTTGTTTGCCTTGCCTTTATTTCCTTCCGTTACTCTTTCCTTACCTAGCCGTGCACTGCGTAGCCTTGCGTTGTCGTGCATTACCCTTGCCTCGCCTGACCGTGCCTTGCCTTGCGTTACCCTTTCCTTGCCTTGCCGTGCATTGCCTAGCCGTACGTTGCCGTGCCTTAGCCTTGTTTCCCCTTGCCGTGCCGTTCCTTCTGTTACCCTTGCCTTGCCTTGCTTTCCCTTGCCTTCCTTGCCTTCCGTTACTCTTTGCTTGCCTTCCGTGCATTGCCTAGCCTTGCGTTGTCGTGCCTTAGCTTGCCTCGCCTGACCGTGCCTTTCCTTGCGTTACCCTTTCCTTGCCTTGCCGTGCATTGCCTAGCCGTGCGTTGTCGTGCATCAGCCTTGCCTCGCCTGACCGTGCCTTGCCTTGCGTTACCCTTACCTTGCCTTGCCCTGCATTGCCTAGGCCTGTGTTGTCGTGCCTTAGCCTTGTTTCCCCTTACCGTGCCGTTCCTTTCGTTACCCTTGCCTTCCCCTGCTTTCCCTTGCATTCCTTGCCTTCCGTTACTCTTTGCTTGCCTTTCGTGCATTGTCTAGCCTTGCGTAGTCGTGCCTTAGCCTTGCCTCGCCTGACCGTGCCTTGCCTTGCGTTACCCTTTCCTTGCCTTGCCGTGCATTGCCTAGCCGTGCGTTGTCGTGCATCAGCCTTGCCTTGCCTCAAGGTGCCTTGCCTTGCGTTACCTTTTCCTTGCCTTGCCGTGCATTGCCTAGCCGTGCGTTGCCGTGCCTTAGCCTTGTTTCCCCTTGCGTGCCGTTCCTTCCGTTACCCTTGCCTTGCCTTGCTTTCCCTTGCCTTCCTTGGTTTCCGTTACTCTTTGCTTGCCTTCCGTGCATTGCCTAGCCTTGCGCTGTCGTGCATTAGCCTTGCCTTGCCTCAGAGTGCCTTGCCTTGCGTTACCTTTGTCTTGGCTGGCCGTGCATTGTCTAGCCGTGCGTTGTGGTGCCTTAGCCTTGTTTCACCTTGCCATAGCCTTGCTTGCTTTGCCTTGCTTTGACTTGCATTCCTTGCCTTCCGTTACTCTTTGCTTGCCTTCCGTGCATTGCCTAGCCTTCCGTTGTCGTGCCTTAGCCTTGCCTCGCCTGACAGTGCCTTTCCTTGCGTTACCCTTTCCTTGCCTGGCCGTGCATTGCTTAGTCTTGCGTTGCCGTGCCTTAGCCTTGTTTCCCCTTGCCGTGCCGTGCCTTTTGTTACACTTGCCTTGCCTTGCTTTGCCTTGCCTTCCTTTCCTTCCATTACTCTTTCCTTGCCTAGCCGTGCACTGCGTAGCCTTGCGTTTTCGTGCATTACCCTTGCATCGCCTGACCGTGCCTTGCCTTGCGTTACCCTTTCCTTGCCTTGCCGTGCATTGCCTAGCCCTTCGTTACCGTGCCTTAGCCTTGTTTCCCCTTGCCGAGCCGTTCCTTCCGTTACCCCTCCCTTCCCCTGCTTTCCCTTGGCTTCCTTGCCTTCCATTACTCTTTGCTTGTCTTGCGTTGTCGTGCCTTAGCCTTGCCTCGCCTGACCGTGCCTTGCCTTGCGTTACCCTTTCCTTGCCTTGCCGTGCATTGCCTAGCCGTGCGTTGTCGTACATCAGCCTTGCCTTGCCTCACCGTGCCTTGCCTTGCGTTACCCTTTCCTTGCCTTGCCGTGTATTGCCTAGCCCTTCGTTACCGTGCCTTAGCTTTGTTTCCCCTTGCCGAGCCGTTCCTTCCGTTACCCTTCCCTTCCCCTGCTTTCCCTTGCCTTCCTTGCCTTCCGTTACTCTTTGCTTGCCTTCCGTGCATTGCCTAGCCTTGCGTTGTCGTGCCTTAGCCTTGCCTCGCCTGACCGTGCCTTGCCTTGCGTTACCCTTTCGTTGCCTTGCCGTGCATTGCCTAGCCGTGCGTTGCCGTGCCTTAGACTTGTTTCCCCTTGTCGTGCCGTTCCTTCCGTTACCCTTGCCTTGCCTTGCTTTCCCTTGCCTTCCTTGCCTTCCGTTACTCTTTGCTTGCCTTCCGTGCATTGCCTAGCCTTGCGTTGTCGTGCATTAGCCTTGCCTCCCCAAACCGTGCCTTGCCTTGCGTTACCCTTTCCTTGCCTTGCCGTGCATTGCCTAGCCGTGCGTTGCCGTGCCTTAGCCTTGTTTCCCCTTGTCGTGCCGTTCCTTCCGATATCCTTGCCTTGCCTTGCTTTCCCTTGCCTTCCTTGCCTTCCGTTACTCTTTGCTGGCCTTCCCTGCATTGCCTAGCCTTGCGTTGTCGTGCATTAGCCTTGCCTCCCCAAACCGTGCCTTGCCTTGCGTTACCCTTTCCTTGCCTTGCCGTGCATTGCCTAGCCGTGCGTTGCCGTGCCTTAGCCTTGTTTCCCCTTGTCGTGCCGTTCCTTCCGTTACCCTTGCCTTGCCTTGCTTTCCCTTGCCTTCCTTGCCTTCCGTTACTCTTTGCTGGCCTTCCGTGCATTGCCTAGCCTTGCGTTGTCGTGCATTAGCCTTGCCTCCCCAAACCGTGCCTTGCCTTGCGTTACCCTTGCCTTGCCCTGCATTGCCTAACCTTGCGTTGTCGTGCCTTAGCCTTGTTTCCCCTTGCCGTGCCGTGCCTGTTGTTACACTTGCCTTGCCATGCTTTTCCTTGCCTTCCTTTCCTTCCATTACTCTTTCCTTGCCTAGCCGTGCACTGCCTAGCCTTGCGCTGTCGTGCATTAGCCTTGCCTTGCCTCACAGTGCCTTGCCTTGCGTTACCTTTTCCTTGGCTGGCCGTGCATTGCCTAGCCGTGCGTTGTGGTGCCTTAGCCTTGTTTCACCTTACCATAGCCTTGCTTGCTTTGCCTTGCCTTCCTTCCATTCCGTTACTCTTTGCTTGCCTTCCGTGCATTGCCTAGCCTAGCGTTGTCGTGCCTTAGCCTTGCCTCGCCTAACCCTGCCTTGCCTTGCGTTACCCTTTCCTTGCCTTGCCGTGCATTGCCTAGCCCTGCGTTGTCGTGCCTTAGCCTTGTTTCCCCTTACCGTGCCGTTCCTTCCGTTACCCTTGCCTTCCCCTGCTTTCCCTTGCCTTCCTTGCCTTCCGTTACTCTTTGCTTGCCTTTCGTGCATTGCCTAGCCTTGCGTTTTCGTGCCTTAGCCTTGCGTCGCCTGACCGTGCCTTGCCTTGCGTTACCCTTTCCTTGCCTTGCCGTGCATTGCCTAGCCGTGCGTTGTCGTGCATCAGCCTTGCCTTGCCTCACCGTGCCTTGCCTTGCGTTACCCTTTCCTTGCCTTGCCGTGCATTGCCTAGCCGTGCGTTGCCGTGCCTTTGCCTTGTTTCCCCTTGCCGTGCCGTTCCTTCCGTTACCCTTGCCTTGCTTTCCCTTCCCTTCCTTGCCTTCCGTTACTCTTTGCTTGCCTTCCGTGCATTGCCTAGCCTTGCGTTGTCGTGTCTTAGCCTTTTTTCACCTTGCCATAGCCTTGCTTGCGTTGCCTTGCTTTGCCTTGCCTTCCTTGCCTTCCGTTACTCTTTGCTTCCCTTCCGTGCATTGCCTAGCCTTGCGCGGTCGTGCCTTAGCCTTTTTTCACCTTGCCATAGCCTTGCTTGCGTTGCCTGGCTTTGCATTGCATTCCTTGCCTTCCATTACTCTTTGCTTGCCTTCCGTGCATTGCCTAGCCTTGCGTGGTCGTGCCTTAGCCTTTTTTCACCTTGCCATAGCCTTGCTTGCGTTGCCTTGCTTTCCCTTGCCTTCCTTGCCTTCCGTTACTCTTTGTTTGCCTTCCGTGCATTGCCTAGCCTTGCGTTGTCGTGCATTAGCCTTGCCTCCCCAAACCGTGCCTTGCCTTGCGTTACCCTTTCCTTGCCTTGCCCTGCATTGCCTAGCCCTGTGTTGTCGTGCCTTAGCCTTGTTTCCCCTTGCCGTGCCGTTCCTTTCGTTACCCTTGCCTTCCCCTGCTTTCCCTTGCATTCCTTGCCTTCCGTTACTCTTTGCTTGCCTTCCGTGCATTGCCTAGCCTTGCGTAGTCGTGCCTTAGCCTTGCCTCGCCTGACCGTGCCTTGCCTTGCGTTCCCCTTTCCTTGCGTTGCCGTGAATTGCCTAGCCGTGCATTGTCGTGCATTAGCCTCGCCTTGCCTTACCGTGCCTTGCCTTGCGTTACCCTTTCCTTGCCTGGCCGTTCATTGCTTAGCCTTGCGTTGCCGTGCCTTAGCCTTGTTTCCCCTTGCCGTGCCGTGCCTTTTGTTACACTTGCCTTGCCTTGTTTGCCTTGCCTTTATTTCCTTCCGTTACTCTTTCCTTGCCTAGCCGTGCACTGCGTAGCCTTGCGTTGTCGTGCATTACCCTTGCCTAGCCTGACCATGCCTTGCCTTGCGTTACCCTTTCCTTGCCTTGCCGTGCATTGACTAGCCCTGCGTTGTCGTGCCTTAGCCTTGTTTCCGCTTACCGTGCTGTTCCTTCCGTTACCCTTGCCTTCCCCTGCTTTCCCTTGCCTTCCTTGCCTTCCGTTACTCTTTGCTTGCCTTCCGTGCATTGCCTAGCCTTGCGTTGTCGTGCCTTAGCCTTGCGTCGCCTGACCGTGCCTTGCCTTGCGTTACCCTTTCCTTGCCTTGCCGTGAATTGCCTAGCCGTGCGTTGTCGTGCATCATCCTTGCCTTGCCTCACCGGGCCTTGCCTTGCGTTACCCTTTCCTTGCCTTGCCGTGCATTGCCTAGCCGTGCGTTGCCGTGCCTTAGCCTTGTTTCCCCTTGCCGTGCCGTTCCTTCCGGTAACCTTGCCTTGCCTTGCTTTCCCTTGCCTTCCTTGCATTCCGTTATTCTTTGCTTGCCTTCCGTGCATTGCCTAGCCTTGCGTTGTCGTGCCTTAGCCTTGCCTCGCCTGACCGTGCCTTGCCTTGCGTTACCCTTACCTTGCCTTGCCCTGCATTGCCTAGCCGTTTGTTGTCGTGCCTTAGCCTTGTTTGCCCTTGCCGTGCCGTTCCTTCCGTTACCCTTGCCTTGCTTTCCCTTGCCTTCCTTGCCTTCCGTTACTCTTTGCTAGCCTTCCGTGCATTGCCTAGCCTTGCGTTGTCGTGTCTTAGCCTTTTTTCACCTTGCCATAGCCTTGCTTGCGTTGCCTTGCTTTGCCTTGCCTTCCTTGCTTTCCGTTACTCTTTGCTTGCCTTCCGTGCATTGCCTAGCCTTGCGTGGTCGTGCCTTAGCCTTTTTTCACCTTGCCATAGCCTTGCTTGCGTTGCCTTGCTTTGCATTGCATTCCTTGCCTTCCATTACTCTTTGCTTGCCTTCCGTGCATTGCCTAGCCTTGCGTGGTCGTGCCTTAGCCTTTTTTCACCTTGCCATAGCCTTGCTTGCGTTGCCTTGCTTTGCCTTGCATTCCTTGCCTTCCGTTACTCTTTGCTTGCCTTCCGTGCATTGCCTAGCCTTGCGTTGTCGTGCATTAGCCTTGCCTCCCCAAACCGTGCCTTGCCTTGCGTTACCCTTTCCTTGCCTTGCCCTGCATTGCCTATCCCTGTGTTGTCGTGCCTTAGCCTTGTTTCCCCTTGCCGTGCCGTTCCTTTCGTTACCCTTGCCTTCCCCTGCTTTCCCTTGCATTCCTTGCCTTCCGTTACTCTTTGCTTGCCTTCCGTGCATTGCGTAGCCTTGCGTAGTCGTGCCTTAGCCTTGCCTCGCCTGACCGTGCCTTGCCTTGCGTTACCCTTTCCTTGCGTTGCCGTGAATTGCCTAGCCGTGCGTTGTCGTGCATTAGCCTCGCCTTGCCTTACCGGGCCTTGCCTTGCGTTACCCTTTCCTTGCCTGGCCGTTCATTGCGTAGCCGTGCGTTGCCTTGCCTTAGCCTTGTTTCCCCTAGCCCTGTCGTGCCTTTTATTACACTTGCCTTGACTTGCTTTGCCTTGCCTTCCTTTCCTTCCGTTACTCTTTCCTTGCCTAGCCGTGCACTGCCTAGCCTTGCGTTGTCGTGCATTAGCTTTGCCTCCCCAAACCGTGCCTTGCCTTGCGTTACCATTTCCTTGCCTTGCCCTGCATTGCCTAGCCCTGTGTTGTCGTGCCTTAGCCTTGTTTCCCCTTGCCGTGCCGTGCCTTTTGTTACACTTGCCTTGCCTTGTTTGCCTTGCTTTTATTTCCTTCCGTTACTCTTTCCTTGCCTAGCTGTGCACTGCGTAGCCTTGCGTTGTCGTGCATTACCCTTGCCTCGCCTGACCGTGCCTTGCCTTGCGTTACCCTTTCCTTGCCTTGCCGTGCATTGCCTAGCCCTGCGTTGTCGTGCCTTAGCCTTGATTCCCCTTACCCTGCCGTTCCTTCCGTTACCCTTGCCTTCCCCTGCTTTCCCTTGCCTTCCTTGCCTTCCGTTACTGTTTGCTTGCCTTCCGTGCATTGCCTAGCCTTGCGTTGTCGTGCCTTAGACTTGCCTCGCCTGACCGTGCCTTGCCTTGCGTTACCCTTTCCTTGCCTTGCCCTGCATTGCCTAGCCGTGCGTTGTCGTGCATCAGCCTTGCCTTGCCTCACCGTGCCTTGCCTTGCGTTACCCTTTCCTTCATTGCCGTGCATTGCCTAGCCCTGCGTTGCCGTGCCTTAGCCTTGTTTCCCCTTGCCGTGCCGTTCCTTCCGTTACCCTTGCCTTGCCTTGCTTTCCCTTGCCTTCCTTGCCTTCCGTTACTCTTTGCTTGCCTTCCGTGCATTGCCTAGCCTTGCGTTGTCGTGCCTTAGCCTTGCCTCGCCTGACCGTGCCTTGCCTTGCGTTACCCTTTCCTTGCCTTGCCGTGCATTGCCTAGCCGTGCGTTGTCGTGCCTTAGCCTTGTTTCCCCTTGCCGTGCCGTTCCTTCCGTTACCCTTGCCATGCCTTGCTTTCCCTTGCCTTCCTTGCCTTCCGTTACTCTTTGCTTGCCTTCCGTGCATTGCCTAGCCTTGCGTTGTCGTTCATCAGCCTTGCCTCGCCTACCGTGCCTTGCCTTGCGTTACCCTTTCCTTGCCTTCCCGTGCATTGCCTAGCCGTGCGTTGTCGTGCCTTAGCCTTGTTTCCCCTTGCCGTGCCGTTCCTTGTTACACTTGCCTTTCTTCCTTTCCCTTGCCTTCCTTGCCTTCCGTTACTCTTTGCTTGCCTTCCGTGCATTGCCTAGCCTTGCGTGGTCGTGCCTTAGCCTTTTTTCACCTTGCCATAGCCTTGCTTCCGTTGCCTTGCTTTGCATTGCATTCCTTGCCTTCCGTTACTCTTTGCTTGCCTTCCGCGCATTGCCTAGCCTTGCGTGGTCGTGCCTTAGCCTTTTTTCACCTTGCCATAGACTTGCTTGCGTTGCCTTGCTTTGCCTTGCATTCCTTGCCTTCCGTTACTCTTTGCTTGCCTTCCGTGCATTGCCTAGCCTTGCGTTGTCGTGCATTAGCCTTGCCTCCCCAAACCGTGCCTTGCCTTGCGTTACCCTTTCCTTGCCTTGCCCTGCATTGCCTAGCCCTGTGTTGTCGTGCCTTAGCCTTGTTTCCCCTTGCCGTGCCGTTCCTTTCGTTACCCTTGCCTTCCCCTGCTTTCCCTTGCATTCCTTGCCTTCCGTTACTCTTTGCTTGCCTTCCGTGCATTGCGTAGCCTTGCGTAGTCGTGCCTTAGCCTTGCCTCGCCTGACCGTGCCTTGCCTTGCGTTACCCTTTCCTTGCCTGGCCGTGCATTGCCTAGCCGTGCGTTGCCGTTCCTTAGCCTTGTTTCCCCTTGCCGTGCCTTGCCTTTTGTTACACTTGCCTTGCCTTGCTTTGCCTTGCCTTCCTTTCCTTCCGTTACTCTTTCCTTGCCTAGCCATGCACTGCCTAGCCTTGCGTTGTCGTGCATTAGCCTTGCCTCCCCAAACCGTGCCTTGACTTGCGTTACCATTTCCTTGCCTTGCCCTGCATTGCCTAGCCGTCCGTTGCCGTGCCTTAGCCTTCTTTCCCCTTGCCGTGCCGTTCCTTCCGGTAAGCTTGCGTCGCCTTGCTTTCCCTTGCCTTCCTTGCGTTCCGTTACTCTTTGCTTGCCTTCCGTGCATTGCCTAGCCTTGCGTTGTCGTGCCTTAGCCTTGCCTCGCCTGACCGTGCCTTGCCTTGCGTTACCCTTTCCTTGCCTTGCCGTGCATTGCCTAGCAGTGCGTTGTCGTGCCTTAGCCTTGTTTCCCCTTGCCGTGCCGTTCTTTCCGTTACCATTGCCTTGCCTTGCTTTCCCTTGCCTTCCTTGCCTTCCGTTACTCTTTGCTTGCCTTCCGTGCATTGCCTACCCTTGCCTTGTCGTGTCTTAGCCTTTTTTCAACTTGCCATAGCCTTGCTTGCGTTGCCTTGCTTTGCCTTGCCTTCCTTGCCTTCCGTTACTCTTTGCTTGCCTTCCGTGCATTGCCTAGCCTTGCGTTGTCGTGCCTTAGACTTTTTTCACCTTGCCATAGCCTTGCTTGCGTTCCCTTGCTTTGCCTTGCATTCCTTGCCTTCCGTTACTCTTTGCTTGCCTTCCGTGCATTGCCTAGCCTTGCGTTGTCGTGCCTTAGCCTTGCCTCGCCTGACCGTGCCTTGCCTTGCGTTACTCTTTCCTTGCCTTCCGTGCATTGCCTAGCCGTGCGTTGTCGTGCATCAGCCTTGCCTTGCCTTGCGTTACCCTTTCCTTGCCTTGCCGTGCATTGCCTAGCCCTGCGTTGTCGTGCCTTAGCCTTGTTTCCCCTTGCCGTGCCGTTCCTTCCGTTACCCTTGCCTTGACTTGCTTTCCCTTGCCTTCCTTGCCTTCCGTTACTCTTTGCTTGCCTTCCGTGCATTGCCTAGCCTTGCTTTGTCGTGCATTAGCCTTACCTCCCGAAACCGTGCCTTGCCTTGCGTTACCCTTTCCTTGCCTTGCCCTGCATTGCCTAGAACTGTGTTGTCGTGCCTTAGCCTTGTTTCCCATTTCCGTGCCGTTCCTTCCGTTACCCTTGCCTTCCCCTGCTTTCCTTTGCATTCCTTGCCTTCCGTTACTCTTTGCTTGCCTTCCGTGCATTGCCTAGCCTTGCGTTGTCGTGCCTTAGCCTTGTTTCCCCTTGCCGTGCCGTGCCTGTTGTTACACTTGCCTTGCCGTGCTTTGCCTTGCCTTCCTTTCCTTCCGTTACTCTTTCCTTGCGTAGCCGTGCACTGCCTAGCCTTGCGATGTCGTGCATTAGCTTTGCCTCGCCTGACAGTGCCTTGCCTTGCGTTACCCTTTCCTTGCCTTGCCGTGCATTGCCTAGCCCTGCGTTGCCTTGCCTTAGCCTTGTTTCCCCTTGCCGAGCCGTTGCTTCCGTTACCCTTCCCTTGCCTTGGTTTCCCTTGCCTTCCTTGCCTTCCGTTACTCTTTGCTTGCCTTCCGTGCATTGCCTAGCCGTGCGTTGTCGTGCATTAGCCTTGTCTTGCCTTACCGTGCCTTGCCTTGCGTTACCCTTTCCTTGCCTGGCCGTGCATTGCCTAGCCGTGCGTTGCCGTTCCTTAGCCTTGTTTCCCCTTGCCGTGCCTTGCCTTTTGTTACACTTGCCTTGCCTTGCTTTACCTTGCCTTCCTTTCCTTCCGTTGCTCTTTCCTTGCCTAGCCGTGCACTGCCTATCCTTGCGTTGTCGTGCATTAGCCTTGCCTCCCCAAACCGTGCCTTGCCTTGCGTTACCATTTCCTTGCCTTGCCCTGCATTGCCTAGCCCTGTGTTGTCGTGCCTTAGCCTTGTTTCCCCTTGCCGTGCCGTGCCTTTTGTTACACTTGCCTTGCCTTGTTTGCCTTGCCTTTATTTCCTTCCGTTACTCTTTCCTTGCCTAGCCGTGCACTGCGTAGCCTTGCGTTGTCGTGCATTACCCTTGCCTCGCCTGACCGTGCCTTGCCTTGCGTTACCATTTCCTTGCCTTGCCGTGCATTGCCTAGCCCTGCGTTGTCGTGCCTTAGCCTTCTTTCCCCTTACCCTGCCGTTCCTTCCGTTACCCTTGCCTTCGCCTGCTTTCCCTTGCCTTCCTTGCCTTCCGTTACTCTTTGCTTGCCTTCCGTGCATTGCCTAGCCTTGCGTTGTCGTGCCTTAGACTTGCCTCGCCTGACCGTGCCTTGCCTTGCGTTACCCTTTCCTTGCCTTGCCGTGCATTGCCTAGCCGTGCGTTGTCGTGCATCAGCCTTGCCTTCCCTCACCGTGCCTTGCCTTGCGTTACCCTTTCCTTGCATTGCCGTGCATTGCCTAGCCCTGCGTTGCCGTGCCTTAGCCTTGTTTCCCCTTGCCGTGCCGTTCCTTCCGTTACCCTTGCCTTGCCTTGATTTCCCTTGCCTTCCTTGCCTTCCGTTACTCTTTGCTTGTCTTCCGTGCATTGCCTAGCCTTGCGTAGTCGTGCCTTAGCCTTGCCTCGCCTGACCCTGCCTTGCCTTGCGTTACCCTTACCTTGCCTTGCCCTGCATTGCCTAGCCGTTCGTTGTCGTGCCTTAGCCTTGTTTGCCCTTGCCGTGCCGTTCCTTCCGTTACCCTTGCCTTGCTTTCCCTTGCCTTCCTTGCCTTCCGTTACTCTTTGCTTGCCTTCTGTGCATTGCCTAGCCTTGCGTTGTCGTGTCTTAGCCTTTTTTCACCTTGCCATAGTCTTGCTTGCGTTGCCTTGCTTTTCCTTGCCTTCCTTGCCTTCCGTTACTCTTTGCTTCCCTTCCGTGCATTGCCTAGCCTTGCGTGGTCGTGCCTTAGCCTTTGTTCACCTTGCCATAGCCTTGCTTGCGTTGCCTTGCTTTGCCTTGCATTCCTTGCCTTCCGTTACTCTTTACTTGCCTTCCGTGCATTGCCTAGCCTTGCGTTGTCGTGCCTTAGACTTGCCTCGCCTGACCGTGCCTTGTCTTGCGTTACCCTTTCCTTGCCTTGCCGTGCATTGCCTAGCCGTGCGTTGTCGTGTATCAGCCTTGCTTTGCCTCACCGTGCCTTGCCTTGCGTTACCCTTTCCTTGCATTGCCGTGCATTGCCTAGCCCTGCGTTGCCGTGCCTTAGCCTTGTTTCCCCTTGCCGTGCCGTTCCTTCCGTTACCCTTGCCTTGCCTTGCTTTCCCTTGCCTTCCTTGCCTTCCGTTACTCTTTGCTTGCCTTCCGTGCATTGCCTAGCCTTGCGTTGTCGTGTCTTAGCCTTTTTTCACCTTGCCATAGCCTTGCTTGCGTTGCCTTGCTTTGCCTTGCCTTCCTTGCCTTCCGTTACTCTTTGCTTCCCTTCCGTGCATTGCCTAGCCTTGCGTGGTCGTGCCTTAGCCTTTTTTCACCTTGCCATAGCCTTGCTTCCGTTGCCTTGCTTTGCATTGCAATCCTTGCCTTCCGTTACTCTTTGCTTGCCTTCCGTGCATTGCCTAGCCTTGCGTGGTCGTGCCTTAGCCTTTTTTCACCTTGCCATAGACTTGCTTGCGTTGCCTTGCTTTGCCTTGCATTCCTTGCCTTCCGTTACTCTTTGCTTGCCTTCCGTGCATTGCCTAGCCTTGCGTTGTCGTGCATTAGCCTTGCCTCCCCAAACCGTGCCTTGCCTTGCGTTACCCTTTCCTTGCCTTGCCCTGCATTGCCTAGCCGTGTGTTGTCGTGCCTTAGCCTTGTTTCCCCTTGCCGTGCCGTTCCTTTCGTTACCCTTGCCTTCCCCTGCTTTCCCTTGCATTCCTTGCCTTCCGTTACTCTTTGCTTGCCTTCCGTGCATTGCGTAGCCTTGCGTAGTCGTGCCTTAGCCTTGCCTCGCCTGACGTGCCTTGCCTTGCGTTCCCCTTTCCTTGCGTTGCCATGAATTGCCTAGCCGTGCGTTGTCGTGCATTAGCCTCGCCTTGCCTTACCGTGCCTTGCCTTGCGTTACCCTTTCCTTGCCTGGCCGTTCCTTGCTTAGCCTTGCGTTGCCGTGCCTTAGCCTTGTTTCCCCTTGCCGTGCCGTGCCTTTTGTTACACTTGCCTTGCCTTGCTTTGCCTTGCCTTCCTTTCCTTCCGTTACTCTTTCCTTGCCTAGCCGTGCACTGCGTAGCCTTGCGTTTTCGTGCATCAACCTTGCCTTGCCTCACCGTGCCTTGCCTTGCGTTACCCATTCCTTGCCTTGCCGTGCATTGCCTAGCCGTGCGTTGCCGTGCCTTAGCCTTGTTTCCCCTTGTCGTGCCGTTCATCCGTTACCCTTGCCTTGCCTTGCTTTCCCTTGCCTTCCTTGCCTTCCGTTACTCTTTGCTTGCCTTCCGTGCATGGCCTAGCCTTGCGTTGTCGTGCATTAGCCTTACCTTCCCAAACCGTGCCTTGCCTTGCGTTACCCTTTCCTTGCCTTGCCCTGCATTGCCTAGCCTTGCGTTGTCGTGCCTTAGCCTTGTTTCCCCTTGCCGTGCCGTGCCTGTTGTTACACTTGCCTTGCCATGCTTTTCCTTGCCTTCCTTTCCTTCCATTACTCTTTCCTTGCCTAGCCGTGCACTGCCTAGCCTTGCGTTGTCGTGCATTAGCTTTGCCTCAGCTGACAGTGCCTTGCCTTGCGTTACCCTTTCCTTGCCTTGCCGTGCATTGCCTAGCCCTGCGTTGCCGTGCCTTAGCCTTGTTGCCCCTTACCGTGCCGTTCCTTTCGTTACCCTTGCCTTCCCCTGCTTTCCTTTGCATTCCTTGCCTTGCGTTACTCTTTGCTTGCCTTCCGTGCATTGCCTAGCCTTGCGTTGTCGTGCCTTAGCCTTGTTTCCCCTTGCCGTGCCGTGCCTGTTGTTACACTTGCCTTGCCGTGCTTTGCCTTGCCTTCCTTTCCTTCCGTTACTCTTTCCTTGCGTAGCCGTGCACTGACTAGCCTTGCGATGTCGTGCATTAGCTTTGCCTCGCCTGACAGTGCCTTGCCTTTCGTTACCCTTTCCTTGCCTTGCCGTGCATTGCCTAGCCCTCCGTTGCCGTGCCTTAGCCTTGTTTCCCCTTGCCGAGCCGTTCCTTCCGTTACTCTTGCCTTGCCTTGGTTTCCCTTGCCTTCCTTGCCTTCCGTTACTCTTTGCGTGCCTTCCGTGCATTGCCTAGCCTTGCGTTGTCGTCATTAGCCTTGCCTCGCCTTACCGTGCCTCGCCTTGCGTTACCCTTTCCTTGCCTGGCCGTGCATTGCCTAGCCGTGCGTTGCCGTTCCTTAGCCTTGTTTCCCCTTGCCGTGCCTTGCCTTTTGTTACACTTGCCTTGCCTTGCTTTGCCTTGCCTTCCTTTCCTTCCGTTACTCTTTCCTTGCCTAGCCATGCACTGCCTAGCCTTGCGTTGTCGTGCATTAGCATTGCCTCCCCAAACCGTGCCTGGACTTGCGTTACCATTTCCTTGCCTTGCCCTGCATTGCCTAGCCGTCCGTTGCCGTGCCTTAGCCTTCTTTCCCCTTGCCGTGCCGTTCCTTCCGGTAAGCTTGCGTCGCCTTGCTTTCCCTTGCCTTCCTTGCGTTCCGTTACTCTTTGCTTGCCTTCCGTGCATTGCCTAGCCTTGCGTTGTCGTGCCTTAGCCTTGCCTCGCCTGACCGTGCCTTGCCTTGCGTTACCCTTTCCTTGCCTTGCCGTGCATTGCCTAGCAGTGCGTTGTCGTGCATTAGCCTTGTTTCCCCTTGCCGTGCCGTTCTTTCCGTTACCATTGCCTTGCCTTGTTTTCCCTTGCCTTCCTTGCCTTCCGTTACTCTTTGCTTGCCTTCCGTGCATTGCCTACCCTTGCCTTGTCGTGTCTTAGCCTTTTTTCAACTTGCCATAGCCTTGCTTGCGTTGCCTTGCTTTGCCTTGCCTTCCTTGCTTTCCGTTACTCTTTGCTTGCCTTCGGTGCATTGCCTAGCCTTGCGTGGTCGTGCCTTAGCCTTTTTTCACCTTGCCATAGCCTTTCTTGCGTTCCCTTGCTTTGCCTTGCATTCCTTGCCTTCCGTTACTCTTTGCTTGCTTTCCGTGCATTGCCTAGCCTTGCGTTGTCGTGCCTTAGCCTTGCCTTGCCTGACCGTGCCTTGCCTTGCGTTACCCTTTCCTTGCCTTGCAGTGCATTGCCTAGCAGTGCGTTGTCGTGCCTTAGCCTTGTTTCCCCTTGCCGTGCCGTTCCTTCCGTTACCCTTGCCTTGCCTTCCTTTCCCTTGCCTTCCTTGGTTTCCGTTACTCTTTGCTTGCCTTCCGTGCATTGCCTAGCCTTGCGCTGTCATGCATTAGCCTTGCCTTGCCTCAGAGTGCCTTGCCTTGCGTTACATTTTCCAAGGCTGGCCGTGCATTGCCTAGTCGTGCGTTGTGGTGCCTTAGCCTTGTTTCACATTGCCATAGCCTTGCTTGCTTTGCCTTGCTTTCCCTTGCCTTCCTTGCGTTCCGTTACTCTTTGCTTGCCTTCCGTGCATTGCCTAGCCTTGCGTTGTCGTGTCTTAGCCTTTTTTCACCTTGCCATAGCCTTGCTTGCGTTGCCTTGCTTTGCCTTGCCTTCCTTGCCTTCCTTGCCTTCCGTGCATTGCCTAGCCTTGCGTTGTCGTGTCTTAGCCTTTTTTCACCTTGCCATAGACTTGCTTGCGTTGCCTTGCTTTGCCTTGCATTCCTTGCCTTCCGTTACTCTTTGCTTGCCTTCCGTGCATTTCCTAGCCTTGCGTTGTCGTGCCTTAGCCTTCCCTCGCCTGACAGTGCCTTCCCTTGCGTTACCCTTTCCTTGCCTGGCCGTGCATTGCTTAGTCTTGCGTTGCCGTGCCTTAGCCTTGTTTCCCCTTTCCGTGCCGTACCTTTTGTTACACTTGCCTTGCCTTGTTTTGCCTTGCCTTCCTTTCCTTCCGTTACTCTTTGCTTGCCTTCCGTGCATTGCCTAGCCTTGCGTTGTCGTGCCTTAGCCTTGCCTCGCCTGACCGTGCCTTGCCTTGCGTTACCCTTTCCTTGCCTTGCCGTGCACTGCCTAGCCTTGCCTTGTCGTGCATTAGCCTTGCCTTGCCTGACCGTGCCTTGCCTGGCGTTACCCTTTCCTTGCCTTGCCGTGCATTGCCTAGCCGTGCGTTGTCGTGCCTTAGCCTTGTTTCCCCTTGCCGTGCCGTTCCTTCCGTTACCCTTGCCTTGCCTTGCTTTCCCTTGCCTTCCTTGGTTTCCGTTACTCTTTGCTTGCCTTCCGTGCATTGCCTAGCCTTGCGCTGTCATGCCTTAGCCTTGCCTTGCCTCAGAGTGCCTTGCCTTGCGTTACATTTTCCTTGGCTGGCCGTGCATTGCCTAGTCGTGCGTTGTGGTGCCTTAGCCTTGTTTCACATTGCCATAGCCTTGCTTGCGTTGCCTTGCTTTGCATTGCATTCCTTGCCTTCCGTTACTCTTTGCTTGCCTTCCGTGCATTGCCTAGCCTTGCGTGGGCGTGCCTTAGCCTTTTTTAACCTTGCCATAGCCTTGCTTGCGTTGCCTTGCTTTGCCTTGCATTCCTTGCCTTCCGTTACTCTTTGCTTGCCTTCCGTGCATTGCCTAGCCTTGCGTTGTCGTGCATTAGCCTTGCCTCCCCAAACCGTGCCTTGCCTTGCGTTACCCTTTCCTTGCCTTGCCCTGCATTGCCTAGCCCTGTGTTGTCGTGCCTTAGCCTTGTTTCCCCTTGCCGTGCCGTGCCTTTTGTTACACTTGCCTTGCCTTGTTTGCCTTGCCTATATTTCCGTCCGTTACTCTTTCCTTGCCTAGCCGTGCACTGCGTAGCCTTGCGTTGTCATGCATTACCCTTGCCTCGCCTGACCGTGCCTTGCCTTGCGTTACCCTTTCCTTGCCTTGCCGTGCATTGACTAGCCCTGCGTTGTCGTGCCTTAGCCTTGTTTCCCCTTACCGTGCCGTTCCTTCCGTTACCCTTGCCTTCCCCTGCTTTCCCTTGCCTTCCTTGCCTTCCGTTACTCTTTGCTTGCCTTCCGTGCATTGCCTAGCCTTGCGTTGTCGTGCCTTAGCCTTGCCTCGCCTTACCGTGCCTCGCCTTGCGTTACCCTTTCCTTGCCTGGCCGTGCATTGCCTAGCCGTGCGTTGCCGTTCCTTAGCCTTGTTTCCCCTTGCCGTGCCTTGCCTTTTGTTACACTTGCCTTGCCTTGCTTTGCCTTGCCTTCCTTTCCTTCCGTTACTCTTTCCTTGCCTAGCCATGCACTGCCTAGCCTTGCGTTGTCGTGCATTAGCATTGCCTCCCCAAACCGTGCCTTGACTTGCGTTACCATTTCCTTGCCTTGCCCTGCATTGCCTAGCCGTCCGTTGCCGTGCCTTAGCCTTCTTTCCCCTTGCCGTGCCGTTCCTTCCGGTAAGCTTGCGTCGCCTTGCTTTCCCTTGCCTTCCTTGCGTTCCGTTACTCTTTGCTTGCCTTCCGTGCATTGCCTAGCCTTGCGTTGTCGTGCCTTAGCCTTGCCTCGCCTGACCGTGCCTTGCCTTGCGTTACCCTTTCCTTGCCTTGCAGTGCATTGCCTAGCAGTGCGTTGTCGTGCATTAGCCTTGTTTCCCCTTGCCGTGCCGTTCTTTCCGTTACCATTGCCTTGCCTTGCTTTCCCTTGCCTTCCTTGCCTTCCGTTACTCTTTGCTTGCCTTCCGTGCATTGCCTACCCTTGCCTTGTCGTGTCTTAGCCTTTTTTCAACTTGCCATAGCCTTGCTTGCGTTGCCTTGCTTTGCCTTGCCTTCCTTGCTTTCCGTTACTCTTTGCTTGCCTTCGGTGCATTGCCTAGCCTTGCGTGGTCGTGCCTTAGCCTTTTTTCACCTTGCCATAGCCTTTCTTGCGTTCCCTTGCTTTGCCTTGCATTCCTTGCCTTCCGTTACTCTTTGCTTGCTTTCCGTGCATTGCCTAGCCTTGCGTTGTCGTGCCTTAGCCTTGCCTTGCCTGACCGTGCCTTGCCTTGCGTTACCCTTTCCTTGCCTTGCAGTGCATTGCCTAGCCCTGCGTTGCCTTGCCTTAGCCTTGTTTCCCCTTGCCGAGCCGTTCCTTCCGTTACCCTTGCCTTGCCTTGGTTTCCCTTGCCTTCCTTGCCTTCCGTTACTCTTTGCTTGCCTTCCGTGCATTGCCTAGCCTTGCGTTGTCGTGCCTTAGCCTTGCCTCGCCTGACAGTGCCTTGCCTTGCGTTACCCTTTCCTTGCCTTGCCGTGCACTGCCTAGCCTTGCCTTGTCGTGCATTAGCCTTGCCTTGCATGACCGTGCCTTGCCTGGCGTTACCCTTTCCTTGCCTTGCCGTGCATTGCCTAGCCGTGCGTTGTCGTGCCTTAGCCTTGTTTCCCCTTGCCGTGCCGTTCCTTCCGTTACCCTTGCCTTGCCTTGCTTTCCCTTGCCTTCCTTGGTTTCCGTTACTCTTTGCTTGCCTTCCGTGCATTGCCTAGCCTTGCGCTGTCATGCCTTAGCCTTGCCTTGCCTCAGAGTGCCTTGCCTTGCGTTACATTTTCCTTGGCTGGCCGTGCATTGCCTAGTCGTGCGTTGTGGTGCCTTAGCCTTGTTTCACATTGCCATAGACTTGCTTGCTTTGCCTTGCTTTCCCTTGCCTTCCTTGCGTTCCGTTACTCTTTGCTTGCCTTCCGTGCATTGCCTAGCCTTGCGTTGTCGTGCCTTAGCCTTTTTTCACCTTGCCATAGCCTTGCTTGCGTTGCCTTGCTTTGCATTGCATTCCTTGCCTTCCGTTACTCTTTGCTTGCCTTCCGTGCATTGCCTAGCCTTGCGTGGGCGTGCCTTAGACTTTTTTAACCTTGCCATAGCATTGCTTGCGTTGCCTTGCTTTGCCTTGCATTCCTTGCCTTCCGTTACTCTTTGCTTGCCTTCCGTGCATTGCCTAGCCTTGCGTTGTCGTGCATTAGCCTTGCCTCCCCAAACCGTGCCTTGCCTTGCGTTACCCTTTCCTTGCCTTGCCCTGCATTGCCTAGCCCTGTGTTGTCGTGCCTTAGCCTTGTTTCCCCTTGCCGTGCCGTGCCTTTTGTTACACTTGCCTTGCCTTGTTTGCCTTGCCTTTATTTCCGTCCGTTACTCTTTCCTTGCCTAGCCGTGCACTGCGTAGCCTTGCGTTGTCATGCATTACCCTTGCCTCGCCTGACCGTGCCTTGCCTTGCGTTACCCTTTCCTTGCCTTGCCGTGCATTGACTAGCCCTGCGTTGTCGTGCCTTAGCCTTGTATCCCCTTACCGTGCCGTTCCTTCCGTTACCCTTGCCTTCCCCTGCTTTCCCTTGCCTTCCTTGCCTTCCGTTACTCTTTGCTTGCCTTCCGTGCATTGCCTAGCCTTGCGTTGTCGTGCCTTAGCCTTGCCTCGCCTGACCGTGCCTTGCCTTGCGTTACCCTTTCCTTGCCTTGCCGTGCATTGCCTAGCCGTGCGTTGTCGTGCATCAGCCTTGCCTTGCCTCACCGTGCCTTGCCTTGCGTTACCCTTTCCTTGCCTGGCCGTGCATTGCCTAGCCGTGCGTTGCCGTTCCTTACCCTTGTTTCCCAGTGCCGTGCCTTGCCTTTTGTTACACTTGCCTTGCCTTGCTTTACCTTGCCTTCCTTTCCTTCCGTTACCCTTTCCTTGCCTAGCCGTGCATTGCCTATCCTTGCGTTGTCGTGCATTAGCCTTGCCTCCCCAAACCGTGCCTTGCCTTGCGTTACCCTTTCCTTGCCTTGCCGTGCATTGCCTAGCGGTGCGTTGTCGTGCATTAGCCTCGCCTTGCCTTACCGTGCCTTGCCTTGCGTTACCCTTTCCTTGCCTTGCCGTGCATTGCCTAGCCGTGCGTTGTCGTGCATCAGCCTTGCCTTCCCTCACCGTGCCTTGCCTTGCGTTACCCTTTCCTTGCATTGCCGTGCATTGCCTAGCCCTGCGTTGCCGTGCCTTAGCCTTGCCTCGCTTGACCGTGCCTTGCCTTGCGTTACCCTTACCTTGCCTTGCCCTGCATTGCCTAGCCGTTCGTTGTCGTGCCTTAGCCTTGTTTGCCCTTGCCGTGCCGTTCCTTCCGTTACCCTTGCCTTGCTTTCCCTTGCCTTCCTTGCCTTCCGTTACTCTTTGCTTGCCTTCCGTGCATTGCCTAGCCTTGCGTTGTCGTGTCTTAGCCTTTTTTCACCTTGCCATAGTCTTGCTTGCGTTGCCTTGCTTTTCCTTGCCTTCCTTGCCTTCCGTTACTCTTTGCTTCCCTTCCGTGCATTGCCTAGCCTTGCGTGGTCGTGCCTTAGCCTTTTTTCACCTTGCCATAGCCTTGCTTGCGTTGCCTTGCTTTGCCTTGCATTCCTTGCCTTCCGTTACTCTTTACTTGCCTTCCGTGCATTGCCTAGCTTTGCGTTGTCGTGCATTAGCCTTGCCTCCCCAAACCGTGCCTTGCCTTGCGTTACCCTTTCCTTGCCTTGCCGTGCATTGCCTAGCGGTGCGTTGTCGTGCATTAGCCTCGCCTTGCCTTACCGTGCCTTGCCTTGCGTTACCCTTTCATTGCCTGGCCGTGCATTGCTTAGCCTTGCGTTGCCGTGCCTTAGCCTTGTTTCCCCTTGCCGTGCCGTGCCTTTTGTTACACTTGCCTTGCCTTGCTTTGCCTTGCCTTCCTTTCCTTGCGTTACTCTTTCCTTGCCTAGCCGTGCACTGCGTAGCCTTGCGTTGTCGTGCATTACCCTTGCCTCGCCTGACCGTGCCTTGCCTTGTGTTACCCTTTCCTTGCCTTGCCGTGCATTGCCTAGCCGTGCGTTGCCGTGCCTTAGCCTTGTTTCCCCTTGCCGTGCCATTCCTTCAGTTACCCTTCCCTTGCCTTGCTTTCCCTTGCCTTCCTTGGTTTCCGTTACTCTTTGCTTGCCTTCCGTGCATTGCCTAGCCTTGCGCTGTCGTGCATTAGCCTTGCCTTGCCTCAGAGTGCCTTGCCTTGCGTTACCTTTTCCTTGGCTGGCCGTGCATTGCCTAGCCGTGCGTTGTGGTGCTTTAGCCTTGTTTCACCTTGCCATAGCCTTGCTTGCTTTGCCTTGCTTTGCCTTGCATTCCTTGCCTTCCGTTACTCTTTGCTTGCCTTCCGTGCATTGCCTAGCCTTGCGTTGTCGTGCCTTAGCCTTCCCTCGCCTGACATTGCCTTGCCTTGCGTTACCCTTTCCTTGCCTTGCCGTGCATTGCCTAGCCGTGCGTTGCCGTGCCTTAGCCTTGTTTCCCCTTGCCGTGCCGTACCTTTTCTTACACTTGCCTTGCCTTGCTTTGCCTTGCCTTCCTTTCCTTCCGTTACTCTTTCCTTGCCTAGCCGTGCACTGCGTAGCCTTGCGTTTTCGTGCATTACCCTTGCCTCGCCTGACCGTGCCTTGCCTTGCGTTACCCTTTCCTTGCCTTGCCGTGCATTGCCTAGCCCTTCGTTACCGTGCCTTAGCCTTGTTTCCCCTTGCCGACCCGTTCCTTCCGTTACCCTTGCCTTCCCCTGCTTTCCCTTGCCTTCCTTGCCTTCCGTTACTCTTTGCTTGCCTTCCGTGCATTGCCTAGCCTTGCGTTGTCGTGCATTAGCCTTGCCTCCCCAAACCGTGCCTTGCCTTGCGTTACCCTTTCCTTGCCTTGCCGTGCATTGCCTAGCCGTCCGTTGCCGTGCCTTAGCCTTGTTTCCCCTTGCCGTGCCGTTCCTTCCGTTACCCTTGCCTTGCCTTGATTTCCCTTGCCTTCCTTGCGTTCCGTTACTCTTTGCTTGCCTTCCGTGCATTGCCTAGCCTTGCGTTGTCGTGCCTTACCCTTGCCTCGCCTGACCGTGCCTTGCCTTGCGTTACCCTTACCTTGCCTTGCCCTGCATTGCCTAGCCCTGTGTTGTCGTGCCTTCGCCTTGTTTCCCCTTACCGTGCCGTTCCTTTCGTTACCCTTGCCTTCCCCTGCTTTCCCTTGCCTTCCTTGCCTTCCGTTACTCTTTGCTTGCCTTCCGTGCATTGCCTAGCCTTGCGTTGCCATTTCCTTGCCTTCCCCTGCTTTCCCTTGCCTTCCTTGCCTTCCGTTACTCTTTGCTTGCCTTCCGTGCATTGCCTAGCCTTGCGTGGTCGTGCCTTAGCCTTTTTCCACCTTGCCATAGACTTGCTTGCGATGCCTTGCTTTGCCTTGCATTCCTTGCCTTCAGTTACACTTTGCTTGCCTTCCGTGCATTGCCTAGCCTTGCGTTGTCGTGCCTTAGCCTTGCCTCGCCTGACAGTGCCTTGCCTTGCGTTACCCTTTCCTTGCCTTGCCGTGCACTGCCAAGCCTTGCCTTGTCGTGCATTAGCCTTGCCTTGCCTGACCGTGCCTTGCCTGGCGTTACCCTTTCCTTGCCTTGCCCTGCATTGCCTAGCCGTGCGTTGTCGTGCCTTAGCCTTGTTTCCCCTTGCCGTGCCGTTACTTCCGTTACCCTTGCCTTGCCTTGCTTTCCCTTGCCTTCCTTGGTTTCCGTTACTCTTTGCTTGCCTTCCGTGCATTGCCTAGCCTTGCGCTGTCGTGCATTAGCCTTGCCTTGCCTCACAGTGCCTTGCCTTGCGTTACCTTTTCCTTGGCTGGCCGTGCATTGCCTAGCCGTGCGTTGTGGTGCCTTAGCCTTGTTTCACCTTGCCATAGCCTTGCTTGCTTTGCCTTGCCTTCCTTCCATTCCGTTACTCTTTGCTTGCCATCCGTGCATTGCCTAGCCTAGCGTTGTCGTGCCTTAGCCTTGCCTCGCCTAAGCGTGCCTTGCCTTGCGTTACCCTTTCCTTGCCTTGCCGTGCATTGCCTAGCCCTGCGTTGTCGTGCCTTAGCCTTGTTTCCCCTTACCGTGCCGTTCCTTCCGTTACCCTTGCCTTCCCCTGCTTTCCCTTGCCTTCCTTGCCTTCCGTTACTCTTTGCTTGCCTTTCGTGCATTGCCTAGCCTTGCGTTTTCGTGCCTTAGCCTTGCGTCGCCTGACCGTGCCTTGCCTTGCGTTACCCTTTCCTTGCCTTGCCGTGCATTGCCTAGCCGTGCGTTGTCGTGCATCAGCCTTGCCTTGCCTCACCGTGCCTTGCCTTGCGTTACCCTTTCCTTGCCTTGCCGTGCATTGCCTAGCCCTGCGTTGTCGTGCCTTACCCTTGTTTCCCCTTGCCGTGCCGTTCCTTCCGTAACCTTGCCTTGCCTTGCTTTCCCTTGCCTTCCTTGCATTCCGTTATTCTTTGCTTGCCTTCCGTGCATTGCCTAGCCTTGCGTTGTCGTGCCTTAGCCTTGCCTCGCCTGACCGTGCCTTGCCTTGCGTTACCCTTACCTTGCCTTGACCTGCATTGCCTAGCCGTTCGTTGTCGTGCCATAGCCTTGTTTGCCCTTGCCGTGCCGTTCCTTCCGTTACGCTTGCCTTGCTTTCCCTTGCCTTCCTTGCCTTCCGTTACTCTTTGCTAGCCTTCCGTGCATTGCCTAGCCTTGCGTTGTCGTGTCTTAGCCTTTTTTCACCTTGCCATAGCCTTGCTTGCGTTGCCTTGCTTTGTCTTGCCTTCCTTGCCTTCCGTTACTCTTTTCTTCCCTTCCGTGCATTGCCTAGCCTTGCGTGGTCGTGCCTTAGCCTTTTTTCACCTTGCCATAGCCTTGCTTGCGTTGCCTTGCTTTGCATTGCATTCCTTGCCTTCCATTACTCTTTGCTTGCCTTCCGTGCATTGCCTAGCCTTGCGTTGTCGTGCCTTAGCCTTTTTTCACCTTGCCATAGCCTTGCTTGCGTTGCCTTGCTTTGCCTTGCCTTCCTTGCCTTCCGTTACTCTTTGTTTGCCTTCCGTGCATTGCCTAGCCTTGCCTTGTCGTGCATTAGCCTTGCCTTGCCTGACCGTGCCTTGCCTGGCGTTACCCTTTCCTTGCCTTGCCGTGCATTGCCAAGCCGTGCGTTGTCGTGCATTAGCCTCGCCTTGCCTTACCGTGCCTTGCCTTGCGTTACCCTTTCCTTGCCTGGCCGTGCATTGCTTAGCCTTGCGTTGCCGTACCATAGCCTTGTTTCCCCTTGCCCTGCCGTGATTTTTGTTACACTTGCCTTGCCTTGCTTTGCCTTTCCTTCCTTTCCTTCCGTTACTCTTTCCTTGCCTAGCCGTGCACTGCGTAGCCTTGCGTTGTCGTGCATTACCCTTGCCTCGCCTGACCGTGCCTTGACTTGCGTTACCCTTTCCTTGCCTTGCCGTGCATTGCCTAGCCGTGCGTTGTCGTGCCTTAGCCTTGTTTCCCCTTGCCGTGCCTTTCCTTCCGTTACCCTTGCCTTGCCTTGCTTTCCCTTTCCTTCCTTGCCTTCCGTTACTCTTTGCTTGCCTTTCGTGCATTGCCTAGCCTTGCGTTGTCGTGCCTTAGCCTTGCGTCGCCTGACCGTGCCTTGCCTTGCGTTACACTTTGCTTGCCTTGCCGTTCATTGCCTAGCGGGGCGCTGTCGTTCATCAGCCTTGCCTTGCCTCACCGTGCCTTGCCTTGCGGTACCCTTTCCTTGCCATGCGGTGCATTGCCTAGCCGTGCGTTGCCGTGCCTTAGCCTTGTTTCCCCTTGCCGTGCCGTTCCTTCCGTTACCCTTGCCTTGCCTTGCTTTCCCTTGCCTTCCTTGCGTTCCGTTATTCTTTGCTTGCCTTCCGTGCATTGCCTAGCCTTGCGTTGTCGTGCCTTAGCCTTGCCTCGCCTGACCGTGCCTTGCCTTGCGTTACCCTTTCCTTGCCTTGCCGTGCATTGCCTAGCCGTGCGTTGTCGTGCCTTAGCCTTGTTTCCCCTTGCCGTGCCGTTCCTTACGTTACCCTTGCCGTGCCTTGCTTTCCCTTGCCTTCCTTGCCTTCCGTTACTCTTTGCTTGCCTTCCGTGCATTGCCTAGCCTTGCGTGGTCGTGCCTTAGCCTTTTTTCACCTTGCCATAGCCTTGCTTGCGTTGCCTTGCTTTGCCCTTGCATTCCTTGCCTTCCGTTACTCTTTGCTTGCCTTCCGGGCATTGCCTAGCCTTGCGTTGTCGTGCATTAGCCTTGCCTCCCCAAACAGTGCCTTGCCTTGCGTTACCCTTTCCTTGCCTTGCCCTGCATTGCCTAGCCCTGTGTTGTCGTGCCTTAGCCTTGTTTCCCCTTGCCGTGCCGTTCCTTTCGTTACCCTTGCCTTCCCCTGCTTTCCCTTGCCTTCCTTGCCTTCCGTTACTCTTTGCTTGCCTTCCGTGCATTGCCTAGCCTTGCGCTGTCGTGCATTAGACTTGCCTTGCCTCACAGTGCCTTGCCTTGCGTTACCTTTTCCTTGGCTGGCCGTGCATTGCCTAGCCGTGCGTTGTGGTGCCTTAGGCTTGTTTCACCTTGCCATAGCCTTGCTTGCTTTGCCTTGCCTTCCTTGCCTTCCGTTACTCTTTGCTTGCCTTCCGTGCATTGCCTAGCCTAGCGTTGTCGTGCCTTAGCCTTGCCTCGCCTAACCGTGCCTTGCCTTGCGTTACCCTTTCCTTGCCTTGCCGTGCATTGCCAAGCCGTGCGTTGTCGTGCATTAGCCTCGCCTTGCCTTACCGTGCCTTGCCTTGCGTTACCCTTTCCTTGCCTGGCCGTGCATTGCTTAGCCTTGCGTTGCCGTACCATAGCCTTGTTTCCCCTTGCCCTGCCGTGATTTTTGTTACACTTGCCTTGCCTTGCTTTGCCTTTCCTTCCTTTCCTTCCGTTACTCTTTCCTTGCCTAGCCGTGCACTGCGTAGCCTTGCGTTGTCGTGCATTACCCTTGCCTCGCCTGACCGTGCCTTGCATTGCGTTACCCTTTCCTTGCCTTGCCGTGCATTGCCTAGCCGTGCGTTGTCGTGCCTTAGCCTTGTTTCCCCTTGCCGTGCCTTTCCTTCCGTTACCCTTGCCTTCCCCTGCTTTCCCTTTCCTTCCTTGCCTTCCGTTACTCTTTGCTTGCCTTCCGTGCATTGCCTAGCCTTGCGTTGTCGTGCATTAGCCTTGCCTTGCCTGACCGTGCCTTGCCTTGCGTTACACTTTGCTTGCCTTGCCGTGCATTGCCTAGCGGTGCGTTGTCGTTCATCAGCCTTGCCTTGCCTCACCGTGCCTTGCCTTGCGTTACCCTTTCCTTGCCATGCCGTGCATTGCCTAGCCGTGCGTTGCCGTGCCTTAGCCTTGTTTCCCCTTGCCGTGCCGTTCCTTCCGTTACCCTTGCCTTGCCTTGCTTTCCCTTGCCTTCCTTGCGTTCCGTTATTCTTTGCTTGCCTTCCGTGCATTGCCTAGCCTTGCGTTGTCGTGCCTTAGCCTTGCCTCGCCTGACCGTGCCTTGCCTTGCGTTACCCTTACCTTGCCTTTCCCTGCATTGCCTAGCCGTTCGTTGTCGTGCCTTAGCCTTGTTTGCCCTTGCCGTGCCGTTCCTTCCGTTACCCTTCCCTTGCTTTCCCTTGCCTTCCTTGCCTTCCGTTACTCTTTGCTTGCCTTCCGTGCATTGCCTAGCCTTGCGTTGTCGTGTCTTAGCCTTTTTTCACCTTGCCATAGCCTTGCTTGCGTTGCCTTGCTTTGCCTTGCATTCCTTGCCTTCCGTTACTCTTTGCTTGCCTTCCGTGCATTGCCTAGCCTTGCGTTGTCGTGCCTCAGCCTTTTTTCACCTTGCCATAGCCTTGCTTGCGTTGCCTTGCTTTGCATTGCATTCCTTGCCTTCCGTTACTCTTTGCTTGCCTTCCGTGCATTGCCTAGCCTTGCGTGGTCGTGCCTTAGCCTTTTTTCACCTTGCCATAGCCTTGCTTGCGTTGCCTTGCATTGCCTTGCATTCCTTGCCTTCCGTTACTCTTTGCTTGCCTTCCGGGCATTGCCTAGCCTTGCGTTGTCGTGCATTAGCCTTGCCTCCCCAAACAGTGCCTTGCCTTGCGTTACCCTTTCCTTGCCTTGCCCTGCATTGCCTAGCCCTGTGTTGTCGTGCCTTAGCCTTGTTTCCCCTTGCCGTGCCGTTCCTTTCGTTACCCTTGCCTTCCCCTGCTTTCCCTTGCATTCCTTGCCTTCCGTTACTCTTTGCTTGCCTTCCGTGCATTGCCTAGCCTTGCGTAGTCGTGCCTTAGCCTTGCCTCGCCTGACCGTGCCTTGCCTTGCGTTACCCTTTCCTTGCTTGCCGTGAATTGCCTAGCCGTGCGTGGCGTGCATTAGCCTCGCCTTGCCTTACCGTGCCTTGCCTTGCGTTACCCTTTCCTTGCCTGGCCGATCATTGCTTAGCCTTGCGTTGCCGTGCCTTAGCCTTGTTTCCCCTTGCCGTGCCGTGCCTTTTGTTACACTTGCCTTGCCTTGTTTGCCTTGCCTTTATTTCCTTCCGTTACTCTTTCCTTGCGTAGCCGTGCACTGCGTAGCCTTGCGTTGTCGTGCATTACCCTTGCCTCGCCTGACCGTGCCTTGCCTTGCGTTACCCTTTCCTTGCCTTCCGTGCATTGCCTAGCCTTGCGTTGTCGTGCCTTAGCCTTGCCTCGCCTGACCGTGCCTTGCCTTGCGTTACACTTTGCTTGCCTTGCCGTGCATTGCCTAGCGGTGCGTTGTCGTTCATCAGCCTTGCCTTGCCTCACCGTGCCTTGCCTTGCGTTACCCTTTCCTTGCCATGCCGTGCATTGCCTAGCCGTGCGTTGCCGTGCCTTAGCCTTGTTTCCCCTTGCCGTGCCGTTCCTTCCGTTACCCTTGCCTTGCCTTGCTTTCCCTTGCCTTCCTTGCGTTCCGTTATTCTTTGCTTGCCTTCCGTGCATTGCCTAGCCTTGCGTTGTCGTGCCTTAGCCTTGCCTCGCCTGACCGTGCCTTGCCTTGCGTTACCCTTACCTTGCCTTGCCCTGCATTGCCTAGCCGTTCGTTGTCGTGCCTTAGCCTTGTTTGCCCTTGCCGTGCCGTTCCTTCCGTTACCCTTCCCTTGCTTTCCCTTGCCTTCCTTGCCTTCCGTTACTCTTTGCTTGCCTTCCGTGCATTGCCTAGCCTTGCGTTGTCGTGTCTTAGCCTTTTTTCACCTTGCCATAGCCTTGCTTGCGTTGCCTTGCTTTGCCTTGCCTTCCTTGCCTTCCGTTACTCTTTGCTTCCCTTCCGTGCATTGCCTAGCCTTGCGTTGTCGTGCCTCAGCCTTTTTTCACCTTGCCATAGCCTTGCTTGCGTTGCCTTGCTTTGCATTGCATTCCTTGCCTTCCGTTACTCTTTGCTTGCCTTCCGTGCATTGCCTAGCCTTGCGTGGTCGTGCCTTAGCCTTTTTTCACCTTGCCATAGCCTTGCTTGCGTTGCCTTGCATTGCCTTGCATTCCTTGCCTTCCGTTACTCTTTGCTTGCCTTCCGGGCATTGCCTAGCCTTGCGTTGTCGTGCATTAGCCTTGCCTCCCCAAACAGTGCCTTGCCTTGCGTTACCCTTTCCTTGCCTTGCCCTGCATTGCCTAGCCCTGTGTTGTCGTGCCTTAGCCTTGTTTCCCCTTGCCGTGCCGTTCCTTTCGTTACCCTTGCCTTCCCCTGCTTTCCCTTGCATTCCTTGCCTTCCGTTACTCTTTGCTTGCCTTCCGTGCATTGCCTAGCCTTGCGTAGTCGTGCCTTAGCCTTGCCTCGCCTGACCGTGCCTTGCCTTGCGTTACCCTTTCCTTGCTTGCCGTGAATTGCCTAGCCGTGCGTGGCGTGCATTAGCCTCGCCTTGCCTTACCGTGCCTTGCCTTGCGTTACCCTTTCCTTGCCTGGCCGATCATTGCTTAGCCTTGCGTTGCCGTGCCTTAGCCTTGTTTCCCCTTGCCGTGCCGTGCCTTTTGTTACACTTGCCTTGCCTTGTTTGCCTTGCCTTTATTTCCTTCCGTTACTCTTTCCTTGCCTAGCCGTGCACTGCGTAGCCTTGCGTTGTCGTGCATTACCCTTGCCTCGCCTGACCGTGCCTTGCCTTGCGTTACCCTTTCCTTGCCTTGCCGTGCATTGCCTAGCCCTGCGTTGTCGTGCCTTAGCCTTGTTTCCCCTTACCCTGCCGTTCCTTCCGTTACCCTTGCCTTCGCCTGCTTTCCCTTGCCTTCCTTGCCTTCCGTTACTCTTTGCTTGCCTTCCGTGCATTGCCTAGCCTTGCGTTGTCGTGCCTTAGACTTGCCTCGCCTGACCGTGCCTTGCCTTGCGTTACCCTTTCCTTGCCTTGCCGTGCATTGCCTAGCCGTGCGTTGTCGTGCATCAGCCTTGCCTTGCCTCACCGTGCCTTGCCTTGCGTTACCCTTTCCTTGCATTGCCGTGCATTGCCTAGCCCTGCGTTGCCCTGCCTTAGCCTTGTTTCCCCTTGCCGTGCCGTTCCTTCGGTTACCCTTGCCTTGCCTTGCTTTCCCTTGCCTTCCTTGCCTTCCGGTACTCTTTGCTTGCCTTCCGTGCATTGCCTAGCCTTGCGTTGTCGTGCCTTAGCCTTGCCTCGCCTGACCGTGCCTTGCCTTGCGTTACCCTTACCTTGCCTTGCCCTGCCTTGCCTAGAACTGTGTTGTCGTGCCTTAGCCTTGTTTCCCATTACCGTGCCGTTCCTTCCGTTACCCTTGCCTTCCCCTGCTTTCCTTTGCATTCCTTGCCTTCCGTTACTCTTTGCTTGCCTTCCGTGCATTGCCTAGCCTTGCGTTGTCGTGCCTTAGCCTTGTTTCCCCTTGCCGTGCCGTGCCTTTTGTTACACTTGCCTTGCCGTGCTTTGCCTTGCCTTCCTTTCCTTCCGTTACCCTTTCCTTGCGTTGCCGTGCACTGCCTAGCCTTGCGATGTCGTGCATTAGCTTTGCCTCGCCTGACAGTGCCTTGCCTTGCGTTACCCTTTCCTTGCCTTGCCGTGCATTGCCTAGCCCTGCGTTGCCTTGCCTTAGCCTTGTTTCCCCTTGCCGAGCCGTTCCTTCCGTTACCCTTCCCTTGCCTTGGTTTCCCTTGCCTTCCTTGCCTTCCGTTACTCTTTGCTTGCCTTCCGTGCATTGCCTAGCCGTGCGTTGTTGTGCATTAGCCTTGTCTTGCCTTACCGTGCCTTGCCTTGCGTTACCCTTTCCTTGCCTGGCCGTGCATTGCCTAGCCGTGCGTTGCCGTTCCTTACCCTTGTTTCCCAGTGCCGTGCCTTGCCTTTTGTTACACTTGCCTTGCCTTGCTTTACCTTGCCTTCCTTTCCTTCCGTTACTCTTTCCTTGCCTAGCCGTGCACTGCCTATCCTTGCGTTGTCGTGCATTAGCCTTGCCTCCCCAAACAGTGCCTTGCCTTGCGTTACCCTTTCCTTGCCTTGCCCTGCATTGCCTAGCCCTGTGTTGTCGTGCCTTAGCCTTGTTTCCCCTTCCCGTGCCGTGCCTTTTGTTACACTTGCCTTGCCTTGTTTGCCTTGCCTTTATTTCCTTCCGTTACTCTTTCCTTGCCTAGCCGTGCACTGCGTAGCCTTGCGTTGTCGTGCATTACCCTTGCCTCGCCTGACCGTGCCTTGCCTTGCGTTACCCTTTCCTTGCCTTGCCGTGCATTGCCTAGCCCTGCGTTGTCGTGCCTTAGCCTTGTTTCCCCTTACCCTGCCGTTCCTTCCGTTACCCTTGCCTTCCCCTGCTTTCCCTTGCCTTCCTTGCCTTCCGTTACTCTTTGCTTGCCTTCCGTGCATTGCCTAGCCTTGCGTTGTCGTGCCTTAGCCTTGCCTCGCCTGACCGTGCCTTGCCTTGCGTTACCCTTTCCTTGCCTTGCCGTGCATTGCCTAGCCGTGCGTTGTCGTGCATTAGCCTTGCCTTCCCTCACCGTGCCTTGCCTTGCGTTACCCTTTCCTTGCCTTGCCGTGCATTGCCTAGCCGTGCGTTGCCGTGCCTTAGCCTTGCCTCGCCTGACCGTGCCTTGCCTTGCGTTACCCTTTCCTTGCCTTGCCCTGCATTGCCTAGCCGTTCGTTGTCGTGCCTTAGCCTTGTTTGCCCTTGCCGTGCCGTTCCTTCCGTTACCCTTGCCTTGCCTTGCTTTCCCTTGCCTTCCTTGCCTTCCGTTACTCTTTGCTTGCCTTCCGTGCATTGCCAAGCCTTGCGTTGTCGTGTCTTAGCCTTTTTTCACCTTGCCATAGTCTTGCTTGCGTTGCCTTGCTTTTCCTTGCCTTCCTTGCCTTCCGTTACTCTTTGCTTCCCTTCCGTGCATTGCCTAGCCTTGCGTGGTCCTGCCTTAGCCTTTTTTCACCTTGCCATAGCCTTGCTTGCGTTGCCTTGCTTTGCCTTGCATTCCTTGCCTTCCGTTACTCTTTACTTGCCTTCCGTGCATTGCCTAGCTTTGCGTTGTCGTGCATTAGCCTTGCCTTGCCTCACCGTGCCTTGCCTTGCGTTACCCTTTCCTTGCCTTGTCGTGCATTGCCTAGCGGTGCGTTGTCGTGCATTAGCCTCGCCTTGCCTTACCGTGCCTTGCCTTGCGTTACCCTTTCATTGCCTGGCCGTGCATTGCTTAGCCTTGCGTTGCCGTGCCTTAGCCTTGTTTCCCCTTGCCGTGCCGTGCCTTTTGTTACACTTGCCTTGCCTTGCTTTGCCTTGCCTTCCTTTCCTTCCGTTACTCTTTCCTTGCCTAGCCGTGCACTGCGTAGCCTTGCGTTGTCGTGCATTACCCTTGCCTCGCCTGACCGTGCCTTGCCTTGCGTTACCCTTTCCTTGCCTTACCGTGCATTGCCTAGCCGTGCGTTGCCGTGCCTTAGCCTTGTTTCCCCTTGCCGTGCCATTCCTTCAGTTACCCTTCCCTTGCCTTGCTTTCCCTTGCCTTCCTTGGTTTCCGTTACTCTTTGCTTGCCTTCCGTGCATTGCCTAGCCTTGCGCTGTCGTGCATTAGCCTTGCCTTGCCTCAGAGTGCCTTGCCTTGCGTTACCCTTTCCTTGCCTTGCCGTGCATTGCCTAGCCGTGCGTTGCCTTGCCATAGCCTTGCTTGCGTTGCCTTGCTTTGCCTTGCATTCCTTGCCTTCCGTTACTCTTTGCTTGCCTTCCGTGCATTGCCTAGCCTTGCGTTGTCGTGCCTTAGCTTTCCCTCGCCTGACATTGCCTTGCCTTGCGTTACCCTTTCCTTGCCTGGCCGTGCATTGCTTAGTCTTGCGTTGCCGTGCCTTAGCCTTGTTTCCCCTTGCCGTGCCGTGCCTTTTGTTACACTTGCCTTGCCTTGCTTTGCCTTGCCTTCCTTTCCTTCCGTTACTCTTTCCTTGCCTAGCCGTGCACTGCGTAGCCTTGCGTTTTCGTGCATTACCCTTGCCTCGCCTGACCGTGCCTTGCCTTGCGTTACCCTTTCCTTGCCTTGCCGTGCATTGCCTAGCCCTTCGTTACCGTGCCTTAGCCTTGTTTCCCCTTGCCGACCCGTTCCTTCCATTACCCTTCCCTTCCCCTGCTTTCCCTTGCCTTCCTTGCCTTCCGTTACTCTTTGCTTGCCTTCCGTGCATTGCCTAGCCTTGCGTTGTCGTGCATTAGCCTTGCCTCCCCAAACCGTGCCTTGCCTTGCGTTACCCTTTCCTTGCCTTGACGTGCATTGCCTAGCCGTCCGTTGTCGTGCCTTAGCCATGTTTCCCCTTGCCGTGCGATTCCTTCCGTTGCCCTTGCCTTGCCTTGATTTCCCTTGCCTTCCTTGCCTTCCGTTACTCTTTGCTTGCCTTCCGTGCATTGCCTAGCCTTGCGTTGTCGTGCCTTAGCCTTGCCTCGCCTGACCGTGCCTTGCCTTGCGTTACCCTTACCTTGCCTTGCCCTGCATTGCCTAGCCCTGTGTTGTCGTGCCTTCGCCTTGTTTCCCCTTACCGTGCCGTTCCTTTCGTTACCCTTGCCTTCCCCTGCTTTCCCTTGCATTCCTTGCCTTCCGTTACTCTTTGCTTGCCTTCCGTGCATTGCCTAGCCTTGCGTTGTCGTGTCTTAGCCTTTTTTCACCTTGCCATAGCCTTGCTTGCGTTGCCTTGCTTTGCCTTGCCTTCCTTTCCTTCCGTTACTCTTTCCTTGCCTTCCGTGCATTGCCTAGCCTTGCGTGGTCGTGCCTTAGCCTTTTTTCACCTTGCCATAGACTTGCTTGCGATGCCTTGCTTTGCCTTGCATTCCTTGCCTTCAGTTACACTTTGCTTGCCTTCCGTGCATTTGCCTAGCCTTGCGTTGTCGTGCCTTAGCCTTGCCTCGCCTGACAGTGCCTTGCCTTGCGTTACCCTTTCCTTGCCTTGCCGTGCACTGCCAAGCCTTGCCTTGTCGTGCATTAGCCTTGCCTTGCCTGACCGTGCCTTGCCTGGCGTTACCCTTTCCTTGCCTTGCCCTGCATTGCCTAGCCGTGCGTTGTCGTGCCTTAGCCTTGTTTCCCCTTGCCGTGCCGTTACTTCCGTTACCCTTGCCTTGCCTTGCTTTCCCTTGCCTTCCTTGGTTTCCGTTACTCTTTGCTTGCCTTCCGTGCATTGCCTAGCCTTGCGCTGTCGTGCATTAGCCTTGCCTTGCCTCACAGTGCCTTGCCTTGCGTTACCTTTTCCTTGGCTGGCCGTGCATTGCCTAGCCGTGCGTTGTGGTGCCTTAGCCTTGTTTCACCTTGCCATAGCCTTGCTTGCTTTGCCTTGCCTTCCTTCCATTCCGTTACTCTTTGCTTGCCATCCGTGCATTGCCTAGCCTAGCGTTGTCGTGCCTTAGCCTTGCCTCGCCTAAGCGTGCCTTGCCTTGCGTTACCCTTTCCTTGCCTTGCCGTGCATTGCCTAGCCCTGCGTTGTCGTGCCTTAGCCTTGTTTCCCCTTACCGTGCCGTTCCTTCCGTTACCCTTGCCTTCCCCTGCTTTCCCTTGCCTTCCTTGCCTTCCGTTACTCTTTGATTGCCTTTCGTGCATTGCCTAGCCTTGCGTTGTCGTGCCTTAGCCTTGCGTCGCCTGACCGTGCCTTGCCTTGCGTTACCCTTTCCTTGCCTTGCCGTGCATTGCCTAGCCGTGCGTTGTCGTGCATCAGCCTTGCCTTGCCTCACCGTGCCTTGCCTTGCGTTACCCTTTCCTTGCCTTGCCGTGCATTGCCTAGCCGTGCGTTGCCGTGCCTTACCCTTGTTTCCCCTTGCCGTGCCGTTCCTTCCGGTAACCTTGCCTTGCCTTGCTTTCCCTTGCCTTCCTTGCATTCCGTTATTCTTTGCTTGCCTTCCGTGCATTGCCTAGCCTTGCGTTGTCGTGCCTTAGCCTTGCCTCGCCTGACCGTGCCTTGCCTTGCGTTACCCTTTCCTTGCCTTGACCTGCATTGCCTAGCCCTGTGTTGTCGTGCCTTAGCCTTGTTTCCCCTTACCGTGCCGTTCCTTCCGTTACGCTTGCCTTGCTTTCCCTTGCCTTCCTTGCCTTCCGTTACTCTTTGCTAGCCTTCCGTGCATTGCCTAGCCTTGCGTTGTCGTGTCTTAGCCTTTTTTCACCTTGCCATAGCCTTGCTTGCGTTGCCTTGCTTTGTCTTGCCTTCCTTGCCTTCCGTTACTCTTTTCTTCCCTTCCGTGCATTGCCTAGCCTTGCGTGGTCGTGCCTTAGCCTTTTTTCACCTTGCCATAGCCTTGCTTGCGTTGCCTTGCTTTGCCTTGCATTCCTTGCCTTCCGTTACTCTTTGTTTGCCTTCCGTGCATTGCCTAGCCTTGCCTTGTCGTGCATTAGCCTTGCCTTGCCTGACCGTGCCTTGCCTGGCGTTACCCTTTCCTTGCCTTGCCGTGCATTGCCAAGCCGTGCGTTGTCGTGCATTAGCCTCGCCTTGCCTTACCGTGCCTTGCCTTGCGTTACCCTTTCCTTGCCTGGCCGTGCATTGCTTAGCCTTGCGTTGCCGTACCATAGCCTTGTTTCCCCTTGCCCTGCCGTGATTTTTGTTACACTTGCCTTGCCTTGCTTTGCCTTTCCTTCCTTTCCTTCCGTTACTCTTTCCTTGCCTAGCCGTGCACTGCGTAGCCTTGCGTTGTCGTGCATTACCCTTGCCTCGCCTGACCGTGTCTTGACTTGCGTTACCCTTTCCTTGCCTTGCCGTGCATTGCCTAGCCCTGCGTTGTCGTGCCTTAGCCTTGTTTCCCCTTGCCCTGCCTTTCCTTCCGTTACCCTTGCCTTCCCCTGCTTTCCCTTTCCTTCCTTGCCTTCCGTTACTCTTTGCTTGCCTTTCGTGCATTGCCTAGCCTTGCGTTGTCGTGCCTTAGCCTTGCGTCGCCTGACCGTGCCTTGCCTTGCGTTACACTTTGCTTGCCTTGCCGTGCATTGCCTAGCGGTGCGTTGTCGTTCATCAGCCTTGCCTTGCCTCACCGTGCCTTGCCTTGCGGTACCCTTTCCTTGCCATGCCGTGCATTGCCTAGCCGTGCGTTGCCGTGCCTTAGCCTTGTTTCCCCTTGCCGTGCCGTTCCTTCCGTTACCCTTGCCTTGCCTTGCTTTCCCTTGCCTTCCTTGCGTTCCGTTATTCTTTGCTTGCCTTCCGTGCATTGCCTAGCCTTGCGTTGTCGTGCCTTAGCCTTGCCTCGCCTGACCGTGCCTTGCCTTGCGTTACCCTTACCTTGCCTTGCCCTGCATTGCCTAGCCGTTCGTTGTCGTGCCTTAGCCTTGTTTGCCCTTGCCGTGCCGTTCCTTCCGTTACCCTTGCCTTGCTTTCCCTTGCCTTCCTTGCCTTCCGTTACTCTTTGCTTGCCTTCCGTGCATTGCCTAGCCTTGCGTTGTCGTGTCTTAGCCTTTTTTCACCTTGCCATAGCCTTGCTTGCGTTGCCTTGCTTTGCCTTGCCTTCCTTGCCTTCCGTTACTCTTTGCTTGCCTTCCGTGCATTGCCTAGCCTTGCGTTGTCGTGCCTTAGCCTTTTTTCACCTTGCCATAGCCTTGCTTGCGTTGCCTTGCTTTGCATTGCATTCCTTGCCTTCCGTTACTCTTTGCTTGCCTTCCGTGCATTGCCTAGCCTTGCGTGGTCGTGCCTTAGCCTTTTTTCACCTTGCCATAGCCTTGCTTGCGTTGCCTTGCTTTGCCTTGCATTCCTTGCCTTCCGTTACTCTTTGCTTGCCTTCCGGGCATTGCCTAGCCTTGCGTTGTCGTGCATTAGCCTTGCCTCCCCAAACAGTGCCTTGCCTTGCGTTACCCTTTCCTTGCCTTGCCCTGCATTGCCTAGCCCTGTGTTGTCGTGCCTTAGCCTTGTTTCCCCTTGCCGTGCCGTTCCTTTCGTTACCCTTGCCTTCCCCTGCTTTCCCTTGCCTTCCTTGCCTTCCGTTACTCTTTGCTTGCCTTCCGTGCATTGCCTAGCCTTGCGCTGTCGTGCATTAGACTTGCCTTGCCTCACAGTGCCTTGCCTTGCGTTACCTTTTCCTTGGCTGGCCGTGCATTGCCTAGCCGTGCGTTGTGGTGCCTTAGGCTTGTTTCACCTTGCCATAGCCTTGCTTGCTTTGCCTTGCCTTCCTTGCCTTCCGTTACTCTTTGCTTGCCTTCCGTGCATTGCCTAGCCTAGCGTTGTCGTGCCTTAGCCTTGCCTCGCCTAACCGTGCCTTGCCTTGCGTTACCCTTTCCTTGCCTTGCCGTGCATTGCCAAGCCGTGCGTTGTCGTGCATTAGCCTCGCCTTGCCTTACCGTGCCTTGCCTTGCGTTACCCTTTCCTTGCCTGGCCGTGCATTGCTTAGCCTTGCGTTGCCGTACCATAGCCTTGTTTCCCCTTGCCCTGCCGTGATTTTTGTTACACTTGCCTTGCCTTGCTTTGCCTTTCCTTCCTTTCCTTCCGTTACTCTTTCCTTGCCTAGCCGTGCACTGCGTAGCCTTGCGTTGTCGTGCATTACCCTTGCCTCGCCTGACCGTGCCTTGCCTTGCGTTACCCTTTCCTTGCCTTGCCGTTGCATTGCCTAGCCCTGCGTTGTCGTGCCTTAGCCTTGTTTCCCCTTGCCGTGCCTTTCCTTCCGTTACCCTTGCCTTCCCCTGCTTTCCCTTTCCTTCCTTGCCTTCCGTTACTCTTTGCTTGCCTTTCGTGCATTGCCTAGCCTTGCGTTGTCGTGCCTTAGCCTTGCGTCGCCGGACCGTGCCTTGCCTTGCGTTACCCTTTGCTTGCCTTGCCGTGCATTGCCTAGCGGTGCGTTGTCGTTCATCAGCCTTGCCTTGCCTCACCGTGCCTTGCCTTGCGTTACCCTTTCCTTGCCATGCCCTGCATTGCCTAGCCGTGCGTTGCCGTGCCTTAGCCTTGTTTCCCCTTGCCGTGCCGTTCCTTCCGTTACCCTTCCCTTGCCTTGCTTTCCCTTGCCTTCCTTGCGTTCCGTTATTCTTTGCTTGCCTTCCGTGCATTGCCTAGCCTTGCGTTGTGTCGTGCCTTAGCCTTGCCTCGCCTGACCGTGCCTTGCCTTGCGTTACCCTTACCTTGCCTTTCCCTGCATTGCCTAGCCGTTCGTTGTCGTGCCTTAGCCTTGTTTGCCCTTGCCGTGCCGTTCCTTCCGTTACCCTTCCCTTGCTTTCCCTTGCCTTCCTTGCCTTCCGTTACTCTTTGCTTGCCTTCCGTGCATTGCCTAGCCTTGCGTTGTCGTGTCTTAGCCTTTTTTCACCTTGCCATAGCCTTGCTTGCGTTGCCTTGCTTTGCCTTGCCTTCCTTGCCTTCCGTTACTCTTTGCTTCCCTTCCGTGCATTGCCTAGCCTTGCGTTGTCGTGCCTCAGCCTTTTTTCACCTTGCCATAGCCTTGCTTGCGTTGCCTTGCTTTGCATTGCATTCCTTGCCTTCCGTTACTCTTTGCTTGCCTTCCGTGCATTGCCTAGCCTTGCGTGGTCGTGCCTTAGCCTTTTTTCACCTTGCCATAGCCTTGCTTGCGTGTGCCTTGCATTGCCTTGCATTCCTTGCCTTCCGTTACTCTTTGCTTGCCTTCCGGGCATTGCCTAGCCTTGCGTTGTCGTGCATTAGCCTTGCCTCCCCAAACAGTGCCTTGCCTTGCGTTACCCTTTCCTTGCCTTGCCCTGCATTGCCTAGCCCTGTGTTGTCGTGCCTTAGCCTTGTTTCCCCTTGCCGTGCCGTTCCTTTCGTTACCCTTGCCTTCCCCTGCTTTCCCTTGCATTCCTTGCCTTCCGTTACTCTTTGCTTGCCTTCCGTGCATTGCCTAGCCTTGCGTAGTCGTGCCTTAGCCTTGCCTCGCCTGACCGTGCCTTGCCTTGCGTTACCCTTTCCTTGCTTGCCGTGAATTGCCTAGCCGTGCGTGGCGTGCATTAGCCTCGCCTTGCCTTACCGTGCCTTGCCTTGCGTTACCCTTTCCTTGCCTGGCCGATCATTGCTTAGCCTTGCGTTGCCGTGCCTTAGCCTTGTTTCCCCTTGCCGTGCCGTGCCTTTTGTTACATTTGCCTTGCCTTGTTTTGCCTTGCCTTTATTTCCTTCCGTTACTCTTTCCTTGCCTAGCCGTGCACTGCGTAGCCTTGCGTTGTCGTGCATTAGCCTTGCCTCGCCTGACCGTGCCTTGCCTTGCGTTACCCTTTCCCTTGCCTTGCCGTGCATTGCCTAGCCCTGCGTTGTCGTGCCTTAGCCTTGTTTCCCCTTACCCTGCCGTTCCTTCCGTTACCCTTGCCTTCCCCTGCTTTCCCTTGCCTTCCTTGCCTTCCGTTACTCTTTGCTTGCCTTCCGTGCATTGCCTAGCCTTGCGTTGTCGTGCCTTAGACTTGCCTCGCCTGACCGTGCCTTGCCTTGCGTTACCCTTTCCTTGCCTTGCCGTGCATTGCCTAGCCGTGCGTTGTCGTGCATCAGCCTTGCCTTGCCTCACCGTGCCTTGCCTTGCGTTACCCTTTCCTTGCATTGCCGTGCATTGCCTAGCCCTGCGTTGCCCTGCCTTAGCCTTGTTTCCCCTTGCCGTGCCGTTCCTTCCGTTACCCTTGCCTTGCCTTGCTTTCCCTTGCCTTCCTTGCCTTCCGGTACTCTTTGCTTGTCTTCCGTGCATTGCCTAGCCTTGCGTTGTCGTGCCTTAGCCCTTGCCTCGCCTGACCGTGCCTTGCCTTGCGTTACCCTTACCTTGCCTTGCCCTGCATTGCCTAGCCGTTCGTTGTCGTGCCTTAGCCTTGTTTGCCCTTGCCGTGCCGTTCCTTCCGTTACCCTTGCCTTGCTTTCCTTGCCTTCCTTGCCTTCCGTTACTCTTTGCTTGCCTTCCGTGCATTGCCTAGCCTTGCGTTGTCGTGCCTTAGCCTTTTTTCACCTTGCCATAGCCTTGCTTGCGTTGCCTTGCTTTGCCTTGCCTTCCTTGCCTTCCGTTACTCTTTGCTTCCCTTCCGTGCATTGCCTAGCCTTGCGTGGTCGTGCCTTAGCCTTTTTTCACCTTGCCATAGACTTGCTTGCGTTGCCTTGCTTTTCCTTGCATTCCTTGCATTCCGTTACTCTTTGCTTGCCTTCCGTGCATTGCCTTGCCTTGCGTGGTCGTGCCTTAGCCTTTTTTCACCTTGCCATAGCCTTGCTTGCGTTGCCTTGCTTTGCATTGCATTCCTTGCCTTCCGTTACTCTTTGCTTGCCTTCCGTGCATTGCCTAGCCTTGCGTTGTCGTGCATTAGCCTTGCCTCCCCAAACCGTGCCTTGCCTTGCGTTACCCTTTCCTTGCCTTGCCCTGCATTGCCTAGCCCTGTGTTGTCGTGCCTTAGCCTTGTTTCCCCTTGCCGTGCCGTTCCTTTCGTTACCCTTGCCATCCCCTGCTTTCCCTTGCATTCCTTGCCTTCCGTTACTCTTTGCTTGCCTTCCGTGCATTGCCTAGCCCTGCGTTGTCGTGCCTTAGCCTTGCCTCGCCTGACCGTGCCTTGCCTTGCCTTACCCTTTCCTTTCCTTGCCGTGAATTGCCTAGCCGTGCGTTGTCGTGCATTAGCCTCGCCTTGCCTTACCGTGCCTTGCCTTGCGTTACGGTTTCCTTTCCTGGCCGTTCATTGCTTAGCCTTGCGTTGCCGTGCCTTAGCCTTCTTTCCCCTTGCCGTGCCGTGCCTTTTGTTACACTTGCCTTGCCTTGTTTGCCTTGCCTTTATTTCCTTCCGTTACTCTCTCCTTGCCTAGCCGTGCACTGCGTAGACTTGCGTTGTCGTGCATTACCCTTGCCTCCCCTGACCGTGCCTTGCCTTGCGTTACCCTTTCCTTGCCTTGCCGTGCATTGCCTAGCAGTGCGTTGTCGTGCCTTAGCCTTGTTTCCCCTTGCCATAGCCTTGCTTGCGTTGCCTTGCTTTGCCTTGCCTTCCTTGCTTTCCGTTACTCTTTGCTTGCCTTCCGTGCATTGCCTAGCCTTGCGTGGTCGTGCCTTAGCCTTTTTTCACCTTGCCATAGCCTTGCTTGCGTTGCCTTGATTTGCCTTGCATTCCTTGCCTTCCGTTACTCTTTGCTTGCTTTCCGTGCATTGCCTAGCCTTGCGTTGTCGTGCATTAGACTTGCCTCCCCAAACCGTGCCTTGCCTTGTGTTACCCTTTCCTTACCTTACCCTGCATTGCCTAGCCCTGTGTTGTCGTGCCTTAGCCTTGTTTCCCCTTGCCGTGCCGTTCCTTCCGTTACCCTTGCCTTGCTTTCCCTTGCCTTCCTTCCCTTCCGTTACTCTTTGCTTGCCTTCCCTGCATTGCCTAGCCTTGCGTTGTCGTGTCTTAGCCTTTTTTCACCTTGCCATAGCCTTGCTTGCGTTGCCTTGCTTTGCCTTGCCTTCCTTGCCTTCCGTTACTCTTTGCTTGCCTTCCGTGCATTGCCTAGCCTTGCGTGGTCGTGCCTTAGCCTTTTTTCACCTTGCCATAGACTTGCTTGCGTTGCCTTGCTTTGCATTGTATTCCTTGCCTTCCGTTACTCTTTGCTTGCCTTCCGTGCATTGCCTAGCCTTGCGTGGTCGTGCCTTAGCCTTTTTTCACCTTGCCATAGAATTGCTTGCGTTGCCTTGCTTTGCCTTGCATTCCTTGCCTTCCGTTACTCTTTGCTTGCCTTCCGTGCATTGCCTAGCCTTGCGTTGTCGTGCCTTAGCCTTGCCTCGCCTGACCGTGCCTTGCCTTGCGTTAGCCTTACCTTGCCTTGCCCTGAATTGCCTAGCCCTGTGTTGTCGTGCCTTAGCCTTGTTTCCCCTTACCGTGCCGTTCCTTTCGTTACCCTTGCCTTCCCCTGCTTTCACTTGCATCCCTTGCCTTCCGTTACTCTTTGCTTGCCTTCCGTGCATTGCCTAGCCTTGCGTAGTCGTGCCTTAGCCTTGCCTCGCCTGAGCGTGCCTTGCCTTGCGTTACCCTTTCCTTGCCTTGCAGTGCATTTCCTAGCCGTTCGTTGTCGTGCCTTAGCCTTGTTTCCCCTTAGCGTGCCGTTCCTTCCGTTACCCTTGCCTTGCTTTCCCTTGCCTTGCTTGCCTTCCGTTACTCTTTGCTTGCCTTCCGTGCATTGCCTAGCCTTGCGTTGTCGTTCCTTAGCCTTGTTTCACCTTGCCATAGCCTTGCTTGCTTTGCCTTGCTTTGCCTTGCCTTCCTTGCCTTCCGTTACTTTTTGCTTGCCTTCCGTGCATTGCCTAGTCGTGCGTTGTGGTGCCTTAGCCTTGTTTCACCTTGCCATAGCCTTGCTTGCGTTGCCTTGCTTTCCCTTGCCTTCCTTGCCTTCCGTTACTCTTTGCTTCCCTTCCGTGCATTGCCTAGCCTTGCGTGGTCGTGCCTTAGCCTTTTTTCACCTTGCCATAGCCTTGCTTGCGTTGCCTTGCTTTGCATTGCATTCCTTGCCTTCCGTTACTCTTTGCTTGCCTTCCGTGCATTGCCTAGCCTTGCGTGGTCGTGCCTTAGCCTTTTTTCACCTTGCCATAGCCTTGCTTGCGTTGCCTTGCTTTGCCTTGCATTCCTTGCCTTCCGTTACTCTTTGCTTGCCTTCCGTGCATTGCCTAGCCTTGCGTTGTCGTGCATTAGCCTTGCCTCCCCAAACCGTGCCTTGCCTTGCGTTACCCTTTCCTTGCCTTGCCCTACATTGCCTAGCCCTGTGTTGTCGTGCCTTAGCCTTGTTTCCCCTTGCCGTGCCGTTCCTTTCGTTACCCTTGCCTTCCCCTGCTTTCCCTTGCATTCCTTGCCTTCCGTTACTCTTTGCTTGCCTTCCGTGCATTGCCTAGCCTTGCGTATTCGTGCCTTAGCCTTGCCTCGCCTGACCGTGCCTTGCCTTGCCTTACCCTTTCCTTGCCTTGCCGTGAATTGCCTAGCCGTGCGTTGTCGTGCATTAGCCTCGCCTTGCCTTACCGTGCCTTGCCTTGCGTTACCCTTTCCTTTCCTGGCCGTTCATTGCTTAGCCTTGCGTTGCCGTGCCTTAGCCTTCTTTCCCCTTGCCGTGCCGTGCCTTTTTTTACACTTGCCTTACCTTGTTTGCCTTGCCTTTATTTCCTTCCGTTACTCTTTCCTTGCCTAGCCGTGCACTGCGTAGCCTTGCGTTGTCGTGCATTAGCCTTGCCTCGCCTGACCGTGCCTTGCCTTGCGTTACCCTTTCCTTGCCTTGCCGTGCATTGCCTAGCCCTGAGTTGTCGTGCCTTAGCCTTGTTTCCCCTTACCCTGCCGTTCCTTCCGTTACCCTTGCCTTCCCCTGCTTTCCCTTGCCTTCCTTGCCTTCCGTTACTCTTTGCTTGCCTTCCGTGCATTGCCTAACCTTGCGTTGTCGTGCCTTAGACTTGCCTCGCCTGACCGTGCCTTGCCTTGCGTTACCCTTTCCTTGCCTTGCCGTGCATTGCCTAGCCGTGCGTTGTCGTGCATCAGCCTTGCCTTGCCTCACCGTGCCTTGCCTTGCGTTACCCTTTCCTTGCATTGCCGTGCATTGCCTAGCCCTGCGTTGCCGTGCCTTAGCCTTGTTTCCCCTTGCCGTGCCGTTCCTTCCGTTACCCTTGCCTTGCCTTGCTTTCCCTTGCCTTCCTTGCCTTCCGTTACTCTTTGCTTGTCTTCCGTGCATTTCCTAGCCGTGCGTTGTAGTGCATTAGCCTTGCCTCCCCAATCCGTGCCTTGCCTTGCGTTACCCTTTCCTTGCCTTGCCCTGCATTGCCTAGAACTGTGTTGTCGTGCCTTAGCCTTGTTTCCCCTTACCGTGCCGTTCCTTTCGTTACCCTTGCCTTCCCCTGCTTTCCTTTGCATTCCTTGCCTTCCGTTACTCTTTGCTTGCCTTCCGTGCATTGCCTAGCCTTGCGTTGTCGTGCCTTAGCCTTGTTTCCCCTTGCCGTGCCGTGCCTGTTGTTACACTAGCCTTGCCGTGCTTTGCCTTGCCTTCCTTTCCTTCCGTTACTCGTTCCTTGCGTAGCCGTGCACTGACTAGCCTTGCGATGTCGTGCATTAGCTTTGCCTCGCCTGACAGTGCCTTGCCTTGCGTTACCCTTTCCTTGCCTTGCCGTGCATTGCCTAGCCCTCCGTTGTCGTGCCTTAGCCTTGTTTCCCCTTGCCGTGCCGTTCCTTCCGTTACTCTTGCCTTGCCTTGCTTTCCCTTGCCTTCCTTGCCTTCCGTTACCCTTTCCTTGCCTTCCGTGCATTGCCTAGCCTTGCGTTGTCGTGCATTAGCCTTGCCTTGCCTCACAGTGCCTTGCCTTGCGTTACCATTTCCTTGCCTGGCCGTGCATTGCCTAGCCGTGCGTTGTGGTGCCTTAGGCTTGTTTCACCTTGCCATAGCCTTGCTTGCTTTGCCTTGCCTTCCTTGCCTTCCGTTACTCTTTGCTTGCCTTCCGTACATTGCCTAGGCTAGCGTTGTCGTGCCTTAGCCTTGCCTCGCCTAACCATGCCTTGCCTTGCGTTACCCTTTCCTTGCCTGGCCGTGCATTGCTTAGCCTTGCGTTGCCGTACCTTAGCCTTGTTTCCCCTTGCCGTTCCGTGCCTTTTGTTACACTTGCCTTGCCTTGCTTTGCCTTGCCTTCCTTTCCTTCCGTTACTCTTTCCTTGCCTAGCCGTGCACTGCGTAGCCTTGCGTTGTCGTGCATTACCCTTGCCTCCCCTGACCGTGCCTTGCCTTGCGTTACCCTTTCCTTGCCTTGCCGTGCATTGCCTAGCCCTGCGTTGTCGTGCCTTAGCCTTGTTTCCCCTTGCCGTGCCGTTGCTTCCGTTACCCTTGCCTTCCCCTGCTTTCCCTTGCCTTCCTTGCCTTCCGTTACTCTTTGCTTGCCTTCCGTGCATTGCCTAGCCTTGCGTTGTCGTGCCTTAGACTTGCGTCGCCTGACCGTGCCTTGCCTTGCGTTACCCTTTCCTTGCCTTGCCGTGCATTGCCTAGCCGTGCGTTGTCGTGCATCAGCCTTGCCTTGCCTAACCGTGCCTTGCCTTGCGTTACCCTTTCCTTGCATTGCCGTGCATTGCCAAGCCCTGCGTTGCCGTGCCTTAGCCTTGTTTCCCCTTGCCGTGCCGTTCCTTCCGTTACCCTTGCCTTGCCTTGCTTTCCCTTGCCTTCCTTGCCTTCCGTTACTCTTTCCTTGTCTTCCGTGCATTGCCTAGCCTTGCGTTGTCGTGCCTTAGCCTTGCCTCGCCTGACCGTGCCTTGCCTTGCGTTACCGTTACCTTGCCTTGCCCTGCATTGCCTAGCCTTGCGTTGTCGTGCCTTAGCCTTTTTTCACCTTGCCATAGCCTTGCTTGCGTTGCCTTGCTTTCCCTTGCCTTCCTTGCCTTCCGTTACTCTTTGCTTCCCTTCCGTGCATTGCCTAGCCTTGCGTGGTCGTGCCTTAGCCTTTTTTCACCTTGCCATAGCCTTGCTTGCGTTGCCTTGCTTTGCATTGCATTCCTTGCCTTCCGTTACTCTTTGCTTGCCTTCCGTGCATTGCCTAGCCTTGCGTGGTCGTGCCTTAGCCTTTTTTCACCTTGCCATAGCCTTGCTTGCGTTGCCTTGCTTTGCCTTGCATTCCTTGCCTTCCGTTACTCTTTGCTTGCCTTCCGTGCATTGCCTAGCCTTGCGTTGTCGTGCATTAGCCTTGCCTCCCCAAACCGTGCCTTGCCTTGCGTTACCCTTTCCTTGCCTTGCCCTGCATTGCCTAGCCCTGTGTTGTCGTGCCTTAGCCTTGTTTCCCCTTGCCGTGCCGTTCCTTTCGTTACCCTTGCCTTCCCCTGCTTTCCCTTGCATTCCTTGCCTTCCGTTACTCTTTGCTTGCCTTCCGTGCATTGCCTAGCCTTGCGTATTCGTGCCTTAGCCTTGCCTCGCCTGACCGTGCCTTGCCTTGCCTTACCCTTTCCTTGCCTTGCCGTGAATTGCCTAGCCGTGCGTTGTCGTGCATTAGCCTCGCCTTGCCTTACCGTGCCTTGCCTTGCGTTACCCTTTCCTTTCCTGGCCGTTCATTGCTTAGCCTTGCGTTGCCGTGCCTTAGCCTTCTTTCCCCTTGCCGTGCCGTGCCTTTTGTTACACTTGCCTTACCTTGTTTGCCTTGCCTTTATTTCCTTCCGTTACTCTTTCCTTGCCTAGCCGTGCACTGCGTAGCCTTGCGTTGTCGTTCATTACCCTTGCCTCGCCTGACCGTGCCTTGCCTTGCGTTACCCTTTCCTTGCCTTGCCCTGCATTGCCTAGCCCTGTGTTGTCGTGCCTTAGCCTTGTTACCCCTTGCCGTGCCGTTCCTTCCGTTACCCTTGCCTTCCCTTGCTTTCCCTTTCCTTCCTTGCATTCCGTTACTCCTTGCTTGCCTTCCGTGCATTGCCAAGCCTTGCGTTGTCGTGCCTTAGCCTTGCCTCCCCTGACCGTTCTTTCCCATGCGTTACCCTTTCCTTGCCTTGCCGTGCATTGCCTAGCCGTGCGTTGTCGTGCATTAGCCTTGCCTTGCCTCACCGTGCCTTGCCTTGCGTTACCCTTTCCTTGCATTGCCGTGCATTGCCTAGCCCTGCGTTGCCGTGCCTTAGCCTTGTTTCCCCTTGCCGTGCCGTTCCTTCCGTTACCCTTGCCTTGCCTTGCTTTCCCTTGCCTTCCTTGCCTTCCGTTACTCTTTGCTTGTCTTCCGTGCATTTCCTAGCCGTGCGTTGTAGTGCATTAGCCTTGCCTCCCCAATCCGTGCCTTGCCTTGCGTTACCCTTTCCTTGCCTTGCCCTGCATTGCCTAGAACTGTGTTGTCGTGCCTTAGCCTTGTTTCCCCTTACCGTGCCGTTCCTTTCGTTACCCTTGCCTTCCCCTGCTTTCCTTTGCATTCCTTGCCTTCCGTTACTCTTTGCTTGCCTTCCGTGCATTGCCTAGCCTTGCGTTGTCGTGCCTTAGCCTTGCCTCGCCTGACCGTGCCTTGCCTTGCGTTACCCTTTCCTTGCTTGCCGTGAATTGCCTAGCCGTGCGTTGTCGTGCATTAGCCTCGCCTTGCCTTACCGTGCCTTGCCTTGCGTTACCCTTTCCTTGCCTGGCCGTTCATTGCTTAGCCGTGCGTTGCCGTTCCTTACCCTTGTTTCCCAGTGCCGTGCCTTGCCTTTTGTTACACTTGCCTTGCCTTGCTTTACCTTGCCTTCCTTTCCTTCCGTTACTCTTTCCTTGCCTAGCCGCGCACTGCCTATCCTTGCGTTGTCGTGCATTAGCCTTGCCTCCCCAAACAGTGCCTTGCCTTGCGTTACCCTTTCCTTGCCTTGCCGTGCATTGCCTAGCCGTGCGTTGTCGTGCCTTAGCCTTGTTTCCCCTTCCCGTGCCGTGCCTTTTGTTACACTTGCCTTGCCTTGCTTTGCCTTGCCTTTATTTCCTTCCGTTACTCTTTCCTTGCCTAGCCGTGCACTGCGTAGCCTTGCGTTGTCGTGCATTACCCTTGCCTCGCCTGACCGTGCCTTGCCTTGCGTTACCCTTTCCTTGCCTTGCCGTGCATTGCCTAGCCGTGCGTTGTCGTGCCTTAGCCTTGTTTCCCCTTCCCGTGCCGTTCCTTCCGTTACCCTTGCCTTCCCCTGCTTTCCCTTGCCTTCCTTGCCTTCCGTTACTCTTTGCTTGCCTTCCGTGCATTGCCTAGCCTTGCGTTGTCGTGCCTTAGACTTGCCTCGCCTGACCGTGCCTTGCCTTGCGTTACCCTTTCCTTGCCTTGCCGTGCATTGCCTAGCCGTGCGTTGTCGTGCATCAGCCTTGCCTTCCCTCACCGTGCCTTGCCTTGCGTTACCCTTTCCTTGCCTTGCCGTGCATTGCCTAGCCTTGCGTTGTCGTGCCTTAGCCTTGCCTCGCCTGACCGTGCCTTGCCTTGCGTTACCCTTACCTTGCCTTGCCCTGCATTGCCTAGCCGTTCGTTGTCGTGCCTTAGCCTTGTTTGCCCTTGCCGTGCCGTTCCTTCCGTTACCCTTGCCTTGCTTTCCCTTGCCTTCCTTGCCTTCCGTTACTCTTTGCTTGCCTTCCGTGCATTGCCTAGCCTTGCGTTGTCGTGTCTTAGCCTTTTTTCACCTTGCCATAGTCTTGCTTGCGTTGCCTTGCTTTTCCTTGCCTTCCTTGCCTTCCGTTACTCTTTGCTTCCCTTCCGTGCATTGCCTAGCCTTGCGTGGTCGTGCCTTAGCCTTTTTTCACCTTGCCATAGCCTTGCTTGCGTTGCCTTGCTTTGCCTTGCATTCCTTGCCTTCCGTTACTCTTTACTTGCCTTCCGTGCATTGCCTAGCTTTGCGTTGTCGTGCATTAGCCTTGCCTCCCCAAACCGTGCCTTGCCTTGCGTTACCCTTTCCTTGCCTTGCCGTGCATTGCCTAGCGGTGCGTTGTCGTGCATTAGCCTCGCCTTGCCTTACCGTGCCTTGCCTTGCGTTACCCTTTCATTGCCTGGCCGTGCATTGCTTAGCCTTGCGTTGCCGTGCCTTAGCCTTGTTTCCCCTTGCCGTGCCGTGCCTTTTGTTACACTTGCCTTGCCTTGCTTTGCCTTGCCTTCCTTTCCTTGCGTTACTCTTTCCTTGCCTAGCCGTGCACTGCGTAGCCTTGCGTTGTCGTGCATTACCCTTGCCTCGCCTGCCCGTGCCTTGCCTTGCGTTACCCTTTCGTTGCCTTGCCGTGCATTGCCTAGCCGTGCGTTGTCGTGCATTAGCATTGTTTCCCATTGCCGTGGCGTTCCTTCAGTTACCCTTCCCTTGCCTTGCTTTCCCTTGCCTTCCTTGGTTTCCGTTACTCTTTGCTTGCCTTCCGTGCATTGCCTAGCCTTGCGCTGTCGTGCATTAGACATGCCTTGCCTCAGAGTGCCTTGCCTTGCGTTACCTTTTCCTTGGCTGGCCGTGCATTGCCTAGCCGTGCGTTGTGGTGCTTTAGCCTTGTTTCACCTTGCCATAGCCTTGCTTGCTTTGCCTTGCTTTGCCTTGCATTCCTTGCCTTCCGTTACTCTTTGCTTGCCTTCCGTGCATTGCCTAGCCTTGCGTTGTCGTGCCTTAGCCTTCCCTCGCCTGACATTGCCTTGCCTTGCATTACCCTTTCCTTGCCTGGCCGTGCATTGCTTAGTCTTGCGTTGCCGTGCCTTAGCCTTGTTTCCCCTTGCCGTGCCGTACCTTTTCTTACACTTGCCTTGCCTTGCTTTGCCTTGCCTTCCTTTCCTTCCGTTACTCTTTCCTTGCCTAGCCGTGCACTGCGTAGCCTTGCGTTTTCGTGCATTACCCTTGCCTCGCCTGACCGTGCCTTGCCTTGCGTTACCCTTTCCTTGCCTTGCCGTGCATTGCCTAGCCCTTCGTTACCGTGCCTTAGCCTTGTTTCCCCTTGCCGTGCCGTTCCTTCCGTTACCCTTGCCTTGCCTTGCTTTCCCTTGCCTTCCTTGCCTTCCGTTACTCTTTGCTTGCCTTCCGTGCATTGCCTAGCCTTGCGTTGTCGTGCATTAGCCTTGCCTCCCCAATCCGTGCCTTGCCTTGCGTTACCCTTTCCTTGCCTTGCCCTGCATTGCCTAGAACTGTGTTGTCGTGCCTTAGCCTTGTTTCCCCTTACCGTGCCGTTCCTTTCGTTACCCTTGCCTTCCCCTGCTTTCCTTTGCATTCCTTGCCTTCCGTTACTCTTTGCTTGCCTTCCGTGCATTGCCTAGCCTTGCGTTGTCGTGCCTTAGCCTTGTTTCCCCTTGCCGTGCCGTGCCTGTTGTTACACTTGCCTTGCCGTGCTTTGCCTTGCCTTCCTTTCCTTCCGTTACTCTTTCCTTGCGTAGCCGTGCACTGACTAGCCTTGCGATGTCGTGCATTAGCTTTGCCTCGCCTGACAGTGCCTTGCCTTGCGTTACCCTTTCCTTGCCTTGCCGTGCATTGCCTAGCCCTTCGTTTCCGTGCCTTAGCCTTGTTTCCCCTTGCCGAGCCGTTCCTTCCGTTACTCTTGCCTTGCCTTGGTTTCCCTTGCCTTCCTTGCCTTCCGTTACTCTTTGCTTGCCTTCCGTGCATTGCCTAGCCTTGCATTGTCGTGCATTAGCCTTGCCTTGCCTCACCGTGCCTTGCCTTGCGTTACCCTTTCCTTGCCTGGCCGTGCATTGCCTAGCCGTGCGTTGTGGTGCCTTAGGCTTGTTTCACCTTGCCATAGCCTTGCTTGCTTTGCCTTGCCTTCCTTGCCTTCCGTTACTCTTTGCTTGCCTTCCGTGCATTGCCTAGCCTTGCGTAGTCGTGCCTTAGCCTTGCCTCGCCTGACCGTGCCTTGCCTTGCGTTACCCTTTCCTTGCTTGCCGTGAATTGCCTAGCCGTGCGTTGTCGTGCATTAGCCTCGCCTTGCCTTACCGTGCCTTGCCTTGCGTTACCCTTTCCTTGCCTGGCCGTTCATTGCTTAGCCGTGCGTTGCCGTTCCTTAGCCTTGTTTCCCCTTGCCGTGCCGTGCCTGTTGTTACACTTGCCTTGCCATGCTTTGCCTTGCCTTCCTTTCCTTCCGTTACTCTTTCCTTGCCTAGCCGTGCACTGCCTAGCCTTGCGTTGTCGTGCATTAGCCTTGCCTCCCCAAACAGTGCCTTGCCTTGCGTTACCCTTTCCTTGCCTTGCCGAGCATTGCCTAGCCGTGCGTTGTCGTGCATTAGCCTTGTCTAGCCTTACCGTGCCTCGCCTTGCGTTACCCTTTCCTTGCCTGGCCGTGCATTGCCTAGCCGTGCGTTGCCGTTCCTTAGCCTTGTTTCCCCTTGCCGTGCCTTTCCTTTTGTTACACTTGCCTTGCCTTGCTTTGCCTTGCCTTCCTTTCCTTCCGTTACTCTTTCCTTGCCTAGCCGTGCACTGCCTTGCCTTGCGATGTCGTGCATTAGCTTTGCCTTGCCTCACCGTGCCTTGCCTTGCGTTACCCTTTCCTTGCCATGCCGTGCATTGCCTAGCCGTGCGTTGCCGTGCCTTAGCCTTGTTTCCCCTTGCCGTGCCGTTCCTTCCGTTACCCTTGCCTTGCCTTGCTTTCCCTTGCCTTCCTTGCCTTCCGTTACTCTTTGCTTGCCTTCCGTGCATTGCCTAGCCTTGCGTTGTCGTGTCTTAGCCTTTTTTCACCTTGCCATAGCCTTGCTTGCGTTGCCTTGCTTTGCCTTGCCTTCCTTGCCTTCCGTTACTCTTTGCTTCCCTTCCGTGCATTGCCTAGCCTTGCGTGGTCGTGCCTTAGCCTTTTTTTTTCACCTTGCCATAGCCTTGCTTGCGTTGCCTTGCTTTGCATTGCATTCCTTGCCTTCCGTTACTCTTTGCTTGCCTTCCGTGCATTGCCTAGCCTTGCGTGGTCGTGCCTTAGCCTTTTTTCACCTTGCCGTAGGCTTGCTTGCGTTGCCTTGCTTTACCTTGCTTTCCTTGCCTTCCGTTACTCTTTGCTTGCCTTCCGTGCATTGCCTAGCCTTGCGTTGTCGTGCATTAGCCTTGCCTCCCCAAACCGTGCCTTGCCTTGCGTTACCCTTTCCTTGCCTTGCCCTGCATTGCCTAGCCTTGCGTTGTCGTGCCTTAGCCTTGTTTCCCCTTGCCGTACCGTTCCTTCCGTTACCCTTGCCTTCCCCTGCTTTCCCTTGCATTCCTTGCCTTCCGTTACTCTTTGCTTGCCTTCCGTGCATTGCCTAGCCTTGCGTAGTCGTGCCTTAGCCTTGCCTCGCCTGACCGTGCCTTGCCTTGCGTTACCCTTTCCTTGCCTTGCCGTGAATTGCCTAGCCGTGCGTTGTCGTGCATTAGCCTCGCCTTGCCTTACCGTGCCTTGCCTTGCGTTACCCTTTCCTTGCCTTGCCGTGCATTGCCTAGCCGTGCGTTGTCGTGCATTAGCCTTGCCTTGCCTCACCGTGCCTTGCCTTGCGTTACCCTTTCCTTGCCTTGCCCTGCATTGCCTAGCCCTGTGTTGTCGTGCCTTAGCCTTGTTTCCCCTTGCCGTGCCGTTCCTTTCGTTACCCTTGCCTTCCCCTGCTTTCCCTTGCATTCCTTGCCTTCCGTTACTCTTTGCTTGCCTTCCGTGCATTGCCTAGCCTTGCGTTGTCGTGCCTTAGCCTTGCCTCGCCTGACCGTGCCTTGCCTTGCCTTACCCTTTCCTTGCCTTGCCGTGAATTGCCTAGCCGTGCGTTGTCGTGCATTAGCCTCGCCTTGCCTTACCGTGCCTTGCCTTGCGTTACCCTTTCCTTGCCTGGCCGTTCATTGCTTAGCCTTGCGTTGCCGTGCCTTAGCCTTGTTTCCCCTTGCCGTGCCGTGCCTTTTGTTACACTTGCCTTGCCTTGTTTGCCTTGCCTTTATTTCCTTCCGTTACTCTTTCCTTGCCTAGCCGTGCATTGCCTAGCCTTGCGTTGTCGTGCATTAGCCTTGCCTCGCCTGACCGTGCCTTGCGTTACCCTTTCCTTGCCTTGCCGTGCATTGCCTAGCCCTGCGTTGCCGTGCCTTAGCCTTGTTTCCCCTTACCCTGCCGTTCCTTCCGTTACCCTTGCCTTCCCTTGCTTTGCCTTGCCTTCCTTGCCTTCCTTTACTCTTTCCTTGCCTTGCCGTGCATTGCCTAGCCGTGCGTTGTCGTGCCTTAGCCTTGTTTCCCCTTGCCATAGACTTGCTTGCGTTCCCGTGCTTTGCCTTGCATTCCTTGCCTTCCGTTACTCTTTGCTTGCCTTCCGTGCATTGCCTAGCCTTGCGTGGTCGTGCCTTAGCCTTTTTTCACCTTGCCATAGCCTTGCTTGCGTTGCCTTGCTTTGCCTTGCATTCCTTGCCTTCCGTTACTCTTTGCTTGCCTTCCGTGCATTGCCTAGCCTTGCGTTGTCGTGCATTAGACTTGCCTCCCCAAACCGTGCCTTGCCTTGTGTTACCCTTTCCTTACCTTACCCTGCATTGCCTAGCCCTGTGTTGTCGTGCCTTAGCCTTGTTTCCCCTTGCCGTGCCGTTCCTTCCGTTACCCTTGCCTTGCTTTCCCTTGCCTTCCTTGCCTTCCGTTACTCTTTGCTTGCCTTCCGTGCATTGCCTAGCCTTGCGTTGTCGTGTCTTAGCCTTTTTTCACCTTGCCATAGCCTTGCTTGCGTTGCCTTGCTTTGCCTTCCCTTCCTTGCCTTCCGTTACTCTTTGCTTCCCTTCCGTGCATTGCCTAGCCTTGCGTGGTCGTGCCTTAGCCTTTTTTCACCTTGCCATAGCCTTGCTTGCGTTGCCTTGCTTTGCATTGCATTCCTTGCCTTCCGTTACTCTTTGCTTGCCTTCCGTGCATTGCCTAGCCTTGCGTTGTCGTGCCTTAGCCTTGCCTCGCCTGACCGTGCCTTGCCTTGCGTTACCCTTTCCTTGCCTTGCCGTGCATTGCCTAGCCGTGCGTTGTCGTGCATTAGCCTTGCCTCCCCAAACCGTGCCTTGCCTTGTGTTACCCTTTCCTTACCTTACCCTGCATTGCCTAGCCCTGTGTTGTCGTGCCTTAGCCTTGTTTCCCCTTGCCGTGCCGTGCCTGTTGTTACACTTGCCTTGCCGTGCTTTGCCTTGCCTTCCTTTCCTTCCGTTACTCTTTCCTTGCGTAGCCGTGCACTGCCTAGCCTTGCGATGTCGTGCATTAGCTTTGCCTCGCCTGACAGTGCCTTGCCTTGCGTTACCCTTTCCTTGCCTTGCCGTGCATTGCCTAGCCCTGCGTTGCCGTGCCTTAGCCTTGTTTCCCCTTGCCGAGCCGTTCCTTCCGTTACTCTTGCCTTGCCTTGGTTTCCCTTGCCTTCCTTGCCTTCCGTTACTCTTTGCTTGCCTTCCGTGCATTGCCTAGCCTTGCGTTGTCGTCATTAGCCTTGCCTCGCCTGACCGTGCCTTGCCTTGCGTTACCCTTTCCTTGCCTTGCCGAGCATTGCCTAGCCGTGCGTTGTCGTGCATTAGCCTTGTCTAGCCTTACCGTGCCTCGCCTTGCGTTACCCTTTCCTTGCCTGGCCGTGCATTGCCTAGCCGTGCGTTGCCGTTCCTTAGCCTTGTTTCCCCTTGCCGTGCCTTTCCTTTTGTTACACTTGCCTTGCCTTGCTTTGCCTTGCCTTCCTTTCCTTCCGTTACTCTTTCCTTGCCTAGCCGTGCACTGCCTTGCCTTGCGATGTCGTGCATTAGCTTTGCCTTGCCTCACCGTGCCTTGCCTTGCGTTACCCTTTCCTTGCCATGCCGTGCATTGCCTAGCCGTGCGTTGCCGTGCCTTAGCCTTGTTTCCCCTTGCCGTGCCGTTCCTTCCGTTACCCTTGCCTTGCCTTGCTTTCCCTTGCCTTCCTTGCGTTCCGTTATTCTTTGCTTGCCTTCCGTGCATTGCCTAGCCTTGCGTTGTCGTGCCTTAGCCTTGCCTCGCCTGACCGTGCCTTGCCTTGCGTTACCCTTACCTTGCCTTGCCCTGCATTGCCTAGCCGTTCGTTGTCGTGCCTTAGCCTTGTTTGCCCTTGCCGTGCCGTTCCTTCCGTTACCCTTGCCTTGCTTTCCCTTGCCTTCCTTGCCTTCCGTTACTCTTTGCTTGCCTTCCGTGCATTGCCTAGCCTTGCGTTGTCGTGTCTTAGCCTTTTTTCACCTTGCCATAGCCTTGCTTGCGTTGCCTTGCTTTGCCTTGCCTTCCTTGCCTTTCGTTACTCTTTGCTTCCCTTCCGTGCATTGCCTAGCCTTGCGTGGTCGTGCCTTAGCCTTTTTTCACCTTGCCATAGCCTTGCTTGCGTTGCCTTGCTTTGCCTTGCATTCCTTGCCTTCCGTTACTCTTTGCTTGCCTTCCGTGCATTGCGTAGCCTTGCGTTGTCGTTCTTTAGCCTTTTTTCACCTTGCCATAGGCTTGCTTGCGTTGCCTTGCTTTGCCTTGCATTCCTTGCCTTCCGTTACTCTTTGCTTGCCTTCCGGGCATTGCCTAGCCTTGCGTTGTCGTGCATTAGCCTTGCCTCCCCAAACCGTGCCTTGCCTTGCGTTACCCTTTCCTTGCCTTGCCCTGCATTGCCTAGCCCTGTTTTGTCGTGCCTTAGCCTTGTTTCCCCTTACCGTGCCGTTCCTTTCGTTACCCTTGCCTTCCCCTGCTTTCCCTTGCATTCCTTGCCTTCCGTTACTCTTTGCTTGCCTTCCGTGCATTGCCTAGCCTTGCGTAGTCGTGCCTTAGCCTTGCCTCGCCTGACCGTGCCTTGCCTTGCGTTACCCTTTCCTTGCCTTGCCGTGCATTGCCTAGCCGTGCGTTGTCGTGCCTTAGCCTTGCCTTGCCTTACCGTGCCTTGCCTTGCGTTACCCTTTCCTTGCCTTGCCGTGCATTGCCTAGCCGTGCGTTGTCGTGCATCAGCCTTGCCTTGCCTCACCGTGCCTTGCCTTGCGTTACCCTTTCCTTGCCTGGCCGTTCATTGCTTAGCCTTGCGTTGCCGTGCCTTAGCCTTGTTTCCCCTTGCCGTGCCGTGCCTTTTGTTACACTTGCCTTGCCTTGTTTGCCTTGCCTTTATTTCCTTCCGTTACTCTTTCCTTGCCTAGCCGTGCACTGCGTAGCCTTGCGTTGTCGTGCATTACCCTTGCCTCGCCTGACCGTGCCTTGCCTTGCGTTACCCTTTCCTTGCCTTGCCGTGCATTGCCTAGCCCTGCGTTGTCGTGCCTTAGCCTTGTTTCCCCTTACCGTGCCGTTCCTTCCGTTACCCTTGCCTTCCCCTGCTTTCCCTTGCATTCCTTGCCTTCCGTTACTCTTTGCTTGCCTTCCGTGCATTGCCTAGCCTTGCGTTTTCGTGCCTTAGCCTTGCCTCGCCTGACCGTGCCTTGCCTTGCCTTACCCTTTCCTTGCCTTGCCGTGAATTGCCTAGCCGTGCGTTGTCGTGCATTAGCCTCGCCTTGCCTTACCGTGCCTTGCCTTGCGTTACCCTTTCCTTGCCTTGCCGTTCATTGCTTAGCCTTGCGTTGCCGTGCCTTAGCCTTGTTTCCCCTTGCCGTGCCGTGCCTTTTGTTACACTTGCCTTGCCTTGTTTGCCTTGCCTTTATTTCCTTCCGTTACTCTTTCCTTGCCTAGCCGTGCACTGCGTAGCCTTGCGTTGTCGTGCATTACCCTTGCCTCGCCTGACCGTGCCTTGCCTTGCGTTACCCTTTCCTTGCCTTGCCGTGCATTGCCTAGCCCTGCGTTGTCGTGCCTTAGCCTTGTTTCCCCTTACCCTGCCGTTCCTTCCGTTACCCTTGCCTTCCCCTGCTTTCCCTTGCCTTCCTTGCCTTCCTTTACTCTTTCCTTGCCTTGCCGTGCATTGCCTAGCCGTGCGTTGTCGTGCCTTAGCCTTGTTTCCCCTTGCCATAGCCTTGCTTGCGTTGCCTTGCTTTGCCTTGCCTTCCTTGCCTTCCGTTACCCTTTGCTTGCCTTCCGTGCATTGCCTAGCCTTGCGTGGTCGTGCCTTAGCCTTTTTTCACCTTGCCATAGCCTTGCTTGCGTTGCCTTGCTTTGCCTTGCATTCCTTGCCTTCCGTTACTCTTTGCTTGCTTTCCGTGCATTGCCTAGCCTTGCGTTGTCGTGCATTAGACTTGCCTCCCCAAACCGTGCCTTGCCTTGTGTTACCCTTTCCTTACCTTACCCTGCATTGCCTAGCCCTGTGTTGTCGTGCCTTAGCCTTGTTTCCCCTTGCCGTGCCGTTCCTTCCGTTACCCTTGCCTTGCTTTCCCTTGCCTTCCTTGCCTTCCGTTACTCTTTGCTTGCCTTCCGTGCATTGCCTAGCCTTGCGTTGTCGTGTCTTAGCCTTTTTTCACCTTGCCATAGCCTTGCTTGCGTTGCCTTGGTTTGCCTTCCCTTCCTTGCCTTCCGTTACTCTTTGCTTCCCTTCCGTGCATTGCCTAGCCTTGCGTGGTCGTGCCTTAGCCTTTTTTCACCTTGCCATAGCCTTGCTTGCGTTGCCTTGCTTTGCATTGCATTCCTTGCCTTCCGTTACTCTTTGCTTGCCTTCCGTGCATTGCCTAGCCTTGCGTTGTCGTGCCTTAGCCTTGCCTCGCCTGACCATGCCTTGCCTTGCGTTACCCTTTCCTTGCCTTGCCGTGAATTGCCTAGCCGTGCGTTGTCGTGCATTAGCCTCGCCTTGCCTTACCGTGCCTTGCCTTGCGTTACCCTTTCCTTGCCTGGCCGTTCATTGCTTAGCCTTGCGTTCCCGTGCCTTAGCCTTGTTTCCCCTTGCCGTGCCGTGCCTTTTGTTACACTTGCCTTGCCTTGTTTGCCTTGCCTTTATTTCCTTCCGTTACTCTTTCCTTGCCTAGCCGTGCACTTCGTAGCCTTGCGTTGTCGTGCATTACCCTTGCCTCGCCTGACCGTGCCTTGCCTTGCGTTGCCCTTTCCTTGCCTTGCCGTGCATTGCCTAGCCCTGCGTTGTCGTGCCTTAGCCTTGTTTCCCCTTACCGTGCCGTTCCTTCCGTTACCCTTGCCTTCCCCTGCTTTCCCTTGCCTTCCTTGCCTTCCGTTACTCTTTGCTTGCCTTCCGTGCATTGCCTAGCCTTGCGTTGTCGTGCCTTAGCCTTGCCTCGCCTGACCGTGCCTTGCCTTGCGTTAACCTTTCCTTGCCTTGCCGTGCATTGCCTAGCCGTGCGTTGTCGTGCATCAGCCTTGCCTTGCCTCACCGTGCCTTGCCTTGCGTTACCCTTTCCTTGCCTTGCCGTGCATTGCCTAGCCGTGCGTTGTCGTGCCTTAGCCTTGTTTCCCCTTGCCGTGCCGTTCCTTCCGTTACCCTTGCCTTGCCTTGCTTTCCCTTGCCTTACTTGCCTTCCGTTACTCTTTGCTTGCCTTCCGTGCATTGCCTAGCCTTGCGTTGTCGTGCATTAGCCTTGCCTCCCGAAACCGTGCCTTGCCTTGCGTTACCCTTTCCTTGCCTTGCCCTGCATTGCCTAGAACTGTGTTGTCGTGCCTTAGCCTTGTTTCCCCTTACCGTGCCGTTCCTTTCGTTACCCTTGCCTTCCCCTGCTTTCCTTTGCATTCCTTGCCTTCCGTTACTCTTTGCTTGCCTTCCGTGCATTGCCTAGCCTTGCGTTGTCGTGCCTTAGCCTTGTTTCCCCTTGCCGTGCCGTGCCTGTTGTTACACTTGCCTTGCCTTGCTTTGCCTTGCCTTCCTTTCCTTCCGTTACTCTTTCCTTGCCTAGCCGTGCACTGCCTAGCCTTGCGATGTCGTGCATTAGCTTTGCCTCGCCTGACAGTGCCTTGCCTTGCGTTACCCTTTCCTTGCCTTGCCGTGCATTGCCTAGCCCTGCGTTGCCGTGCCTTAGCCTTGTTTCCCCTTGCCGAGCCGTTCCTTCCGTTACTCTTGCCTTGCCTTGGTTTCCCTTGCCTTCCTTGCCTTCCGTTACTCTTTGTTTGCCTTCCGTGCATTGCCTAGCCTTGCGTTGTCGTGCATTAGCCTTGCCTCGCCTGACCGTGCTTTGCCTTGCGTTACCCTTTCCTTGCCTTGCCGTGCATTGCCTAGCCGTGCGTTGTCGTGCATTAGCCTTGCCTTGCCTTACCGTGCCTTGCCTTGCGTTACCCTTTCCTTGCCTAGCCGTGCATTGCCTAGCCTTGTGTTGCCGTTCCTTAGCCTTGTTTCCCCTTGCCGTGCCGTGCCTTTTGTTACACTTGCCTTGCCTTGCTTTGCCTTGCCTTCCTTTCCTTCCGTTACTCTTTCCTTGCCTAGCCGTGCACTGCCTAGCCTTGCGATGTCGTGCATTAGCTTTGCCTTGCCTCACCGTGCCTTGCCTTGCGTTACCCTTTCCTTGCCTTGCCGTGCATTGCCTAGCCGTGCGTTGCCGTGCCTTAGCCTTGTTTCCCCTTGCCGTGCCGTTCCTTCCGTTACCCTTGCCTTGCCTTGCTTTCCCTTGGCCTTCCTTGCGTTCCGTTATTCTTTGCTTGCCTTCCGTGCATTGCCTAGCCTTGCGTTGTCGTGCCTTAGCCTTGCCTCGCCTGACCGTGCCTTGCCTTGCGTTACCCTTAACTTGCCTTGCCGTGCATTGCCTAGCCGTGCGTTGTCGTGCCTTAGCCTTGTTTCCCCTTGCCGTGCCATTCCTTCCGTTACCCTTGCCTTGCTTTCCCTTGCCTTCCTTGCCTTCCGTTACTCTTTGCTTGCCTTCCGTGCATTGCCTAGCCTTGCGTTGTCGTGTCTTAGCCTTTTTTCACCTTGCCATAGCCTTGCTTGCGTTGCCTTGCTTTGCCTTGCCTTCCTTGCCTTCCGTTACTCTTTGCTTCCCTTCCGTGCATTGCCAAGCCTTGCGTGGTCGTGCCTTAGCCTTTTTTCACCTTGCCATAGCCTTGCTTGCGTTGCCTTGCTTTGCATTGCATTCCTTGCTTTCCGTTACTCTTTGCTTGCCTTCCGTGCATTGCCTAGCCTTGCGTGGTCGTGCCTTAGCCTTTTTTCACCTTGCCATAGCCTTGCTTGCGTTGCCTTGCTTTGCCTTGCATTCCTTGCCTTCCGTTACTCTTTGCTTGCCTTCCGGGCATTGCCTAGCCTTGCGTTGTCGTGCATTAGCCTTGCCTCCCCAAACCGTGCCTTGCCTTGCGTTACCCTTTCCTTGCCTTGCCCTGCATTGCCTAGCCTTGCGTTGTCGTGCCTTAGCCTTGTTTCCCCTTACCGTGCCGTTCCTTCCGTTACCCTTGCCTTCCCCTGCTTTCCCTTGCCTTCCTTGCCTTCCGTTACTCTTTGCTTGCCTTCCGTGCATTGCCTAGCCTTGCGTTGTCCATTGCCTTTCCTTGCCTTGCCGTGCATTGCCTAGCCTTGCGTTGTCGTGCATTAGCCTCGCCTTGCCTTACCGTGCCTTGCCTTGCGTTACCCTTTCCTTTCCTGGCCGTTCATTGCTTAGCCTTGCGTTGCCGTGCCTTAGCCTTGTTTCCCCTTCCGTGCCGTGCCTTTTGTTACACTTGCCTTGCCTTGTTTGCCTTGCCTTTATTTCCTTCCGTTACTCTTTCCTTGCCTAGCCGTGCACTGCGTAGCCTTGCGTTGTCGTGCATTACCCTTGCCTCGCCTGACCGTGCCTTGCCTTGCGTTACCCTTTCCTTGCCTTGCCGTGCATTGCCTAGCCCTGCGTTGTCGTGCCTTAGCCTTGTTTCCCCTTACCCTGCCGTTCCTTCCGTTACCCTTGCCTTCCCCTGCTTTCCCTTGCCTTCCTTGCCTTCCGTTACTCTTTGCTTGCCTTCCGTGCATTGCCTAGCCTTGCGTTGTCGTGCCTTAGACTTGCCTCGCCTGACCGTGCCTTGCCTTGCGTTACCCTTTCCTTGCCTTGCCGTGCATTGCCTAGCCGTGCGTTGTCGTGCATCAGCCTTGCCTTGCCTCACCGTGCCTTGCCTTGCGTTACACTTTCCTTGCATTGCCGTGCATTGCCTAGCCCTGCGTTGCCCTGCCTTAGCCTTGTTTCCCCTTGCCGTGCCGTTCCTTCCGTTACCCTTGCCTTGCCTTGCTTTCCCTTGCCTTCCTTGCCTTCCGTTACTCTTTGCTTGTCTTCCGTGCATTGCCTAGCCTTGCGTTGTCGTGCCTTAGCCTTGCCTCGCCTGACCGTGCCTTGCCTTGCGTTACCCTTACCTTGCCTTGCCCTGCATTGCCTAGCCGTTCGTTGTCGTGCCTTAGCCTTGTTTGCCCTTGCCGTGCCGTTCCTTCCGTTACCCTTGCCTTGCTTTCCCTTGCCTTCCTTGCCTTCCGTTACTCTTTGCTTGCCTTCCGTGCATTGCCTAGCCTTGCGTTGTCGTGTCTTAGCCTTTTTTCACCTTGCCATAGCCTTGCTTGCGTTGCCTTGCTTTGCCTTGCCTTCCTTGCCTTCCGTTACTCTTTGCTTCCCTTCCGTGCATTGCCTAGCCTTGCGTGGTCGTGCCTTAGCCTTTTTTCACCTTGCCATAGCCTTGCTTGCGTTGCCTTGCTTTGCATTGCATTCCTTGCCTTCCGTTACTCTTTGCTTGCCTTCCGTGCATTGCCTAGCCTTGCGTGGTCGTGCCTTAGCCTTTTTTCACCTTGCCATAGCCTTGCTTCGTTGCCTTGCTTTGCATTGCATTCCTTGCCTTCCGTTACTCTTTGCTTGCCTTCCGTGCATTGCCTAGCCTTGCGTTGTCGTGCATTAGCCTTGCCTCCCCAAACCGTGCCTTGCCTTGCGTTACCCTTTCCTTGCCTTACCCTGCATTGCCTAGCCCTGTGTTGTCGTGCCTTAGCCTTGTTTCCCCTTGCCGTGCCGTTCCTTTCGTTACCCTTGCCTTCCCCTGCTTTCCCTTGCATTCCTTGCCTTCCGTTACTCTTTGCTTGCCTTCCGTGCATTGCCTAGCCTTGCGTATTCGTGCCTTAGCCTTGCCTCGCCTGACCGTGCCTTGCCTTGCCTTACCCTTTCCTTGCCTTGCCGTGAATTGCCTAGCCGTGCGTTGTCGTGCATTAGCCTCGCCTTGCCTTACCGTACCTTGCCTTGCGTTACCCTTTCCTTTCCTGGCCGTTCATTGCTTAGCCTTGCGTTGCCGTGCCTTAGCCTTCTTTCCCCTTGCCGTGCCGTGCCTTTTGTTACACTTGCCTTGCCTTGTTTGCCTTGCCTTTATTTCCTTCCGTTACTCTTTCCTTGCCTAGCCGTGCACTGCGTAGCCTTGCGTTGTCGTGCATTACCCTTGCCTCGCCTGACCGTGCCTTGCCTTGCGTTACCCTTTCCTTGCCTTGCCGTGCATTGCCTAGCCCTGCGTTGTCGTGCCTTAGCCTTGTTTCCCCTTACCCTGCCGTTCCTTCCGTTACCCTTGCCTTCCCCTGCTTTCCCTTGCCTTCCTTGCCTTCCGTTACTCTTTCCTTGCCTTGCCTTGCATTGCCTAGCAGTGCGTTGTCGGCCTTAGCCTTGTTTCCCCTTGCCATAGCCTTGCTTGCGTTGCCTTGCTTTGCCTTGCCTTCCTTGCTTTCCGTTACTCTTTGCTTGCCTTCCGTGCATTGCCTAGCCTTGCGTGGTCGTGCCTTAGCCTTTTTTCACCTTGCCATAGCCTTGCTTGCGTTGCCTTGCTTTGCCTTGCATTCCTTGCCTTCCGTTACTCTTTGCTTGCTTTCCGTGCATTGCCTAGCCTTGCGTTGTCGTGCATTAGACTTGCCTCCCCAAACCGTGCCTTGCCTTGTGTTACCCTTTCCTTACCTTACCCTGCATTGCCTAGCCCTGTGTTGTCGTGCCTTAGCCTTGTTTCCCCTTGCCGTGCCGTTCCTTCCGTTACCCTTGCCTTGCTTTCCCTTGCCTTCCTTGCCTTCCGTTACTCTTTGCTTGCCTTCCGTGCATTGCCTAGCCTTGCGTTGTCGTGTCTTAGCCTTTTTTCACCTTGCCATAGCCTTGCTTGCGTTGCCTTGCTTTGCCTTGCCTTCCTTGCCTTCCGTTACTCTTTGCTTCCCTTCCGTGCATTGCCTAGCCTTGCGTGGTCGTGCCTTAGCCTTTTTTCACCTTGCCATAGCCTTGCTTGCGTTGCCTTGCTTTGCATTGCCTTCCTTGCCTTCCGTTACTCTTTGCTTGCCTTCCGTGCATTGCCTAGCCTTGCATGGTCGTGCCTTAGCCTTTTTTCACCTTGCCATAGCCTTGCTTGCGTTGCCTTGCTTTGCCTTGCATTCCTTGCCTTCCGTTACTCTTTGCTTGCCTTCCGTGCATTGCCTAGCCTTGCGTTGTCGTGCCTTACCCTTGCCTCGCCTGACCGTGCCTTGCCTTGCGTTACCCTTACCTTGCCTTGCCCTGCATTGCCTAGCCCTGTGTTGTCGTGCCTTAGCCTTGTTTCCCCTTACCGTGCCGTTCCTTTCGTTACCCTTGCCTTCCCCTGCTTTCCCTTGCATTCCTTGCCTTCCGTTACTCTTTGCTTGCCTTCCGTGCATTGCCTAGCCTTGCGTAGTCGTGCCTTAGCCTTGCCTCGCCTGAGCGTGCCTTGCCTTGCGTTACCCTTTCCTTGCCTTGCAGTGCATTTCCTAGCCGTTCGTTGTCGTGCCTTAGCCTTGTTTGCCCTTGCCGTGCCGTTCCTTCCGTTACCCTTGCCTTGCTTTCCCTTGCCTTCCTTGCCTTCCGTTACTCTTTGCTAGCCTTCCGTGCATTGCCTAGCCTTGCGTTGTCGTGTCTTAGCCTTTTTTCACCTTGCCATAGCCTTGCTTGCGTTGCCTTGCTTTGCCTTCCCTTCCTTGCCTTCCGTTACTCTTTGCTTCCCTTCCGTGCATTGCCTAGCCTTGCGTGGTCGTGCCTTAGACTTTTTTCACCTTGCCATAGCCTTGCTTGCGTTGCCTTGCTTTGCATTGCATTCCTTGCCTTCCGTTACTCTTTGCTTGTCTTCCGTGCATTGCCTAGCCTTGCGTAGTCGTGCCTTAGCCTTGCCTCGCCTCACCGTGCCTTGCCTTGCGTTACCCTTTCCTTGCGTTGCCGTGAATTGCCTAGCCGTGCGTTTTCGTGCATTAGCCTCGCCTTGCCTTACCGTGCCTTGCCTTGCGTTACCCTTTCCTTGCCTGGCCGTTCATTGCTTAGCCTTGCGTTGCCGTGCCTTAGCTTTGTTTCCCCTTGCCGTGCCGTGCCTTTTGTTACACTTGCCTTGCCTTGTTTGCCTTGCCTTTATTTCCTTCCGTTACTCTTTCCTTGCCTAGCCGTGCACTGCCTAGCCTTGCGTTGTCGTGCCTTAGCCTTGCCTCGCCTGACCGTGCCTTGCCTTGCGTTACCCTTTCCTTGCCTTGCCGTGCATTGCCTAGCCGTGCGTTGTCGTTCATCAGCCTTGCCTTGCCTCACCGTGCCTTGCCTTGCGTTACCCTTTCCTTGCCTTGCCGTGCATTGCCTAGCCCTGCGTTGCCGTGCCTTAGCCTTGTTTCCCCTTGCCGTGCCGTTCCTTCCGTTACCCTTGCCTTGACTTGCTTTCCCTTGCCTTACTTGCCTTCCGTTACTCTTTGCTTGCCTTCCGTGCATTGCCTAGCTTTGCGTTGTCGTGCATTAGCCTTGCCTCCCGAAACCGTGCCTTGCCTTGCGTTACCCTTTCCTTGCCTTGCCCTGCATTGCCTAGAACAGTGTTGTCGTGCCTTAGCCTTGTTTCCCCTTACCGTGCCGTTCCTTTCGTTACCCTTGCCTTCCCCTGCTTTCCTTTGCATTCCTTGCCTTCCGTTACTCTTTGCTTGCCTTCCGTGCATTGCCTAGCCTTGCGTTGTCGTGCCTTAGCCTTGTTTCCCCTTGCCGTGCCGTGCCTGTTGTTACACTTGCCTTGCCGTGCTTTGCCTTGCCTTCCTTTCCTTCCGTTACTCTTTCCTAGCGTAGCCGTGCACTGCCTAGCCTTGCGATGTCGTGCATTAGCTTTGCCTCGCCTGACAGTGCCTTGCCTTGCGTTACCCTTTCCTTGCCTTGCCGTGCATTGCCTAGCCCTGCGTTGCCGTGCCTTAGCCTTGTTTCCCCTTGCCGAGCCGTTCCTTCCGTTACTCTTGCCTTGCCTTGGTTTCCCTTGCCTTCCTTGCCTTCCGTTACTCTTTGCTTGCCTTCCGTGCATTGCCTAGCCTTGCGTTGTGGTCATTAGCCTTGCCTCGCCTGACCGTGCCTTGCCTTGCGTTACCCTTTCCTTGCCTTGCCGAGCATTGCCTAGCCGTGCGTTGTCGTGCATTAGCCTTGTCTAGCCTTACCGTGCCTCGCCTTGCGTTACCCTTTCCTTGCCTGGCCGTGCATTGCCTAGCCGTGCGTTGCCGTTCCTTAGCCTTGTTTCCCCTTGCCGTGCCTTTCCTTTTGTTACACTTGCCTTGCCTTGCTTTGCCTTGCCTTCCTTTCCTTCCGTTACTCTTTCCTTGCCTAGCCGTGCACTGCCTAGCCTTGCGATGTCGTGCATTAGCTTTGCCTCGCCTGACAGTGCCTTGCCTTGCGTTACCCTTTCCTTGCCTTGCCCTGCATTACCTAGCCTTGTTTTGTCGTGCCTTAGCCTTGTTTCCCCTTGCCGTGCCGTTCCTTTCGTTACCCTTGCCTTCCCCTGCTTTCCCTTGCATTCCTTGCCTTCCGTTACTCTTTGCTTGCCTTCCGTGCATTGCCTAGCCTTGCGTTGTCGTGCCTTAGCCTTGCCTCGCCTGACCGTGCCTTGCCTTGCGTTACCCTTTCCTTGCCTTGCCGTGCATTGCCTAGCCGTGCGTTGTCGTGCATTAGCCTTGCCTTGCCTTACCGTGCCTTGCCTTGCGTTACCCTTTCCTTGCCTGGCCGTGCATTGCCTAGCCTTGCGTTGTCGTGCCTTAGCCTTGTTTCCCCTGACCGTGCCGTGCCTTTTGTTACACTTGCCTTGCCTTGTTTGCCTTGCCTTTATTTCCTTCCATTACTCTTTCCTTGCCTAGCCGTGCACTGCCTAGCCTTGCGATGTCGTGCATTACCCTTGCCTCGCCTGACCGTGCCTTGCCTTGCGTTACCCTTTCCTTGCCTTGCCGTGCATTGCCTAGCCCTGCGTTGTCGTGCCTTAGCCTTGTTTCCCCTTACCCTGCCGTTCCTTCCGTTACCCTTGCCTTCCCCTGCTTTCCCTTGCCTTCCTTGCCTTCCGTTACTCTTTGCTTGCCTTCCGTGCATTGCCTAGCCTTGCGTTGTCGTGCCTTAGACTTGCCTCGCCTGACCGTGCCTTGCCTTGCGTTACCCTTTCCTTGCCTTGCCGTGCATTGCCTAGCCGTGCGTTGTCGTGCATCAGCCTTGCCTTGCCTCACCGTGCCTTGCCTTGCGTTACACTTTCCTTGCATTGCCGTGCATTGCCTAGCCCTGCGTTGCCCTGCCTTAGCCTTGTTTCCCCTTGCCGTGCCGTTCCTTCCGTTACCCTTGCCTTGCCTTGCTTTCCCTTGCCTTCCTTGCCTTCCGTTACTCTTTGCTTGTCTTCCGTGCATTGCCTAGCCTTGCGTTGTCGTGCCTTAGCCTTGCCTCGCCTGACCGTGCCTTGCCTTGCGTTACCCTTACCTTGCCTTGCCCTGCATTGCCTAGCCGTTCGTTGTCGTGCCTTAGCCTTGTTTGCCCTTGCCGTGCCGTTCCTTCCGTTACCCTTGCCTTGCTTTCCCTTGCCTTCCTTGCCTTCCGTTACTCTTTGCTTGCCTTCCGTGCATTGCCTAGCCTTGCGTTGTCGTGTCTTAGCCTTTTTTCACCTTGCCATAGCCTTGCTTGCGTTGCCTTGCTTTGCCTTGCCTTCCTTGCCTTCCGTTACTCTTTGCTTCCCTTCCGTGCATTGCCTAGCCTTGCGTGGTCGTGCCTTAGCCTTTTTTCACCTTGCCATAGCCTTGCTTGCGTTGCCTTGCTTTGCATTGCATTCCTTGCCTTCCGTTACTCTTTGCTTGCCTTCCGTGCATTGCCTAGCCTTGCGTGGTCGTGCCTTAGCCTTTTTTCACCTTGCCATAGCCTTGCTTCGTTGCCTTGCTTTGCATTGCATTCCTTGCCTTCCGTTACTCTTTGCTTGCCTTCCGTGCATTGCCTAGCCTTGCGTTGTCGTGCATTAGCCTTGCCTCCCCAAACCGTGCCTTGCCTTGCGTTACCCTTTCCTTGCCTTACCCTGCATTGCCTAGCCCTGTGTTGTCGTGCCTTAGCCTTGTTTCCCCTTGCCGTGCCGTTCCTTTCGTTACCCTTGCCTTCCCCTGCTTTCCCTTGCATTCCTTGCCTTCCGTTACTCTTTGCTTGCCTTCCGTGCATTGCCTAGCCTTGCGTATTCGTGCCTTAGCCTTGCCTCGCCTGACCGTGCCTTGCCTTGCCTTACCCTTTCCTTGCCTTGCCGTGAATTGCCTAGCCGTGCGTTGTCGTGCATTAGCCTCGCCTTGCCTTACCGTACCTTGCCTTGCGTTACCCTTTCCTTTCCTGGCCGTTCATTGCTTAGCCTTGCGTTGCCGTGCCTTAGCCTTCTTTCCCCTTGCCGTGCCGTGCCTTTTGTTACACTTGCCTTGCCTTGTTTGCCTTGCCTTTATTTCCTTCCGTTACTCTTTCCTTGCCTAGCCGTGCACTGCGTAGCCTTGCGTTGTCGTGCATTACCCTTGCCTCGCCTGACCGTGCCTTGCCTTGCGTTACCCTTTCCTTGCCTTGCCGTGCATTGCCTAGCCCTGCGTTGTCGTGCCTTAGCCTTGTTTCCCCTTACCCTGCCGTTCCTTCCGTTACCCTTGCCTTCCCCTGCTTTCCCTTGCCTTCCTTGCCTTCCGTTACTCTTTCCTTGCCTTGCCTTGCATTGCCTAGCAGTGCGTTGTCGGCCTTAGCCTTGTTTCCCCTTGCCATAGCCTTGCTTGCGTTGCCTTGCTTTGCCTTGCCTTCCTTGCTTTCCGTTACTCTTTGCTTGCCTTCCGTGCATTGCCTAGCCTTGCGTGGTCGTGCCTTAGCCTTTTTTCACCTTGCCATAGCCTTGCTTGCGTTGCCTTGCTTTGCCTTGCATTCCTTGCCTTCCGTTACTCTTTGCTTGCTTTCCGTGCATTGCCTAGCCTTGCGTTGTCGTGCATTAGACTTGCCTCCCCAAACCGTGCCTTGCCTTGTGTTACCCTTTCCTTACCTTACCCTGCATTGCCTAGCCCTGTGTTGTCGTGCCTTAGCCTTGTTTCCCCTTGCCGTGCCGTTCCTTCCGTTACCCTTGCCTTGCTTTCCCTTGCCTTCCTTGCCTTCCGTTACTCTTTGCTTGCCTTCCGTGCATTGCCTAGCCTTGCGTTGTCGTGTCTTAGCCTTTTTTCACCTTGCCATAGCCTTGCTTGCGTTGCCTTGCTTTGCCTTGCCTTCCTTGCCTTCCGTTACTCTTTGCTTCCCTTCCGTGCATTGCCTAGCCTTGCGTGGTCGTGCCTTAGCCTTTTTTCACCTTGCCATAGCCTTGCTTGCGTTGCCTTGCTTTGCATTGCCTTCCTTGCCTTCCGTTACTCTTTGCTTGCCTTCCGTGCATTGCCTAGCCTTGCATGGTCGTGCCTTAGCCTTTTTTCACCTTGCCATAGCCTTGCTTGCGTTGCCTTGCTTTGCCTTGCATTCCTTGCCTTCCGTTACTCTTTGCTTGCCTTCCGTGCATTGCCTAGCCTTGCGTTGTCGTGCCTTACCCTTGCCTCGCCTGACCGTGCCTTGCCTTGCGTTACCCTTACCTTGCCTTGCCCTGCATTGCCTAGCCCTGTGTTGTCGTGCCTTAGCCTTGTTTCCCCTTACCGTGCCGTTCCTTTCGTTACCCTTGCCTTCCCCTGCTTTCCCTTGCATTCCTTGCCTTCCGTTACTCTTTGCTTGCCTTCCGTGCATTGCCTAGCCTTGCCTAGTCGTGCCTTAGCCTTGCCTCGCCTGAGCGTGCCTTGCCTTGCGTTACCCTTTCCTTGCCTTGCAGTGCATTTCCTAGCCGTTCGTTGTCGTGCCTTAGCCTTGTTTGCCCTTGCCGTGCCGTTCCTTCCGTTACCCTTGCCTTGCTTTCCCTTGCCTTCCTTGCCTTCCGTTACTCTTTGCTAGCCTTCCGTGCATTGCCTAGCCTTGCGTTGTCGTGTCTTAGCCTTTTTTCACCTTGCCATAGCCTTGCTTGCGTTGCCTTGCTTTGCCTTCCCTTCCTTGCCTTCCGTTACTCTTTGCTTCCCTTCCGTGCATTGCCTAGCCTTGCGTGGTCGTGCCTTAGACTTTTTTCACCTTGCCATAGCCTTGCTTGCGTTGCCTTGCTTTGCATTGCATTCCTTGCCTTCCGTTACTCTTTGCTTGTCTTCCGTGCATTGCCTAGCCTTGCGTAGTCGTGCCTTAGCCTTGCCTCGCCTCACCGTGCCTTGCCTTGCGTTACCCTTTCCTTGCGTTGCCGTGAATTGCCTAGCCGTGCGTTTTCGTGCATTAGCCTCGCCTTGCCTTACCGTGCCTTGCCTTGCGTTACCCTTTCCTTGCCTGGCCGTTCATTGCTTAGCCTTGCGTTGCCGTGCCTTAGCTTTGTTTCCCCTTGCCGTGCCGTGCCTTTTGTTACACTTGCCTTGCCTTGTTTGCCTTGCCTTTATTTCCTTCCGTTACTCTTTCCTTGCCTAGCCGTGCACTGCCTAGCCTTGCGTTGTCGTGCCTTAGCCTTGCCTCGCCTGACCGTGCCTTGCCTTGCGTTACCCTTTCCTTGCCTTGCCGTGCATTGCCTAGCCGTGCGTTGTCGTTCATCAGCCTTGCCTTGCCTCACCGTGCCTTGCCTTGCGTTACCCTTTCCTTGCCTTGCCGTGCATTGCCTAGCCCTGCGTTGCCGTGCCTTAGCCTTGTTTCCCCTTGCCGTGCCGTTCCTTCCGTTACCCTTGCCTTGACTTGCTTTCCCTTGCCTTACTTGCCTTCCGTTACTCTTTGCTTGCCTTCCGTGCATTGCCTAGCTTTGCGTTGTCGTGCATTAGCCTTGCCTCCCGAAACCGTGCCTTGCCTTGCGTTACCCTTTCCTTGCCTTGCCCTGCATTGCCTAGAACAGTGTTGTCGTGCCTTAGCCTTGTTTCCCCTTACCGTGCCGTTCCTTTCGTTACCCTTGCCTTCCCCTGCTTTCCTTTGCATTCCTTGCCTTCCGTTACTCTTTGCTTGCCTTCCGTGCATTGCCTAGCCTTGCGTTGTCGTGCCTTAGCCTTGTTTCCCCTTGCCGTGCCGTGCCTGTTGTTACACTTGCCTTGCCGTGCTTTGCCTTGCCTTCCTTTCCTTCCGTTACTCTTTCCTAGCGTAGCCGTGCACTGCCTAGCCTTGCGATGTCGTGCATTAGCTTTGCCTCGCCTGACAGTGCCTTGCCTTGCGTTACCCTTTCCTTGCCTTGCCGTGCATTGCCTAGCCCTGCGTTGCCGTGCCTTAGCCTTGTTTCCCCTTGCCGAGCCGTTCCTTCCGTTACTCTTGCCTTGCCTTGGTTTCCCTTGCCTTCCTTGCCTTCCGTTACTCTTTGCTTGCCTTCCGTGCATTGCCTAGCCTTGCGTTGTGGTCATTAGCCTTGCCTCGCCTGACCGTGCCTTGCCTTGCGTTACCCTTTCCTTGCCTTGCCGAGCATTGCCTAGCCGTGCGTTGTCGTGCATTAGCCTTGTCTAGCCTTACCGTGCCTCGCCTTGCGTTACCCTTTCCTTGCCTGGCCGTGCATTGCCTAGCCGTGCGTTGCCGTGCCTTAGCCTTGTTTCCGCTTGCCGTGCCTTTCCTTTTGTTACACTTGCCTTGCCTTGCTTTGCCTTGCCTTCCTTTCCTTCCGTTACTCTTTCCTTGCCTAGCCGTGCACTGCCTAGCCTTGCGATGTCGTGCATTAGCTTTGCCTCGCCTGACTGCCTTGCCTTGCGTTACCCTTTCCTTGCCTTGCCGTGCATTGCCTAGCCCTGCGTTGCCTTGCCTTAGTGCCTTGCCTTGCGTTACCCTTGCCTTGCCTTGGGTTCCCTTGCCTTCCTTGCCTTCCGTTACTCTTTCCTTGCCTTGCCGTGCATTGCATTGCCTAGCCTTGCCTCTCTTGCGTTGCCTTGCGTTACCCTTTCCTTGCCTTAGCCTTGTTTCCCCTTGCCGCCTTGCCGTTCCTTGCCTGACCGTGCATTGCCTAGCCGTGCGTTGCCGTTCCTTAGCCTTGTTTCCCCTTGCCGTGCCTTGCCTTTCGTTACCTTGCCTTGCCTTGCTTTGCCTTGCCTTCCTTTCCTTCCGTTACTCTTTGCACTTGCCTTGCCGTGCATTAGCTTTGCAAACCGTGCCTTGCCTTGCGTTATTTCCTTGCCTTGCCCTGCGTTGTCGTGCCTTAGCCTTGTTTCCCCTTGCCGTGCCGTTCCTTCTGGTAACCTTGTCTTGCCTTGCTTTACCTTGCCTTCCTTGCGTTTGACCGTGCCTTGCCTTGCGTTACTGACCTTTCCTTGCCTTGCCTTGCAGTGCATTGCCTAGCAGTGCGTTATCGTGCCTTAGCCTTGTTTCCCCTTGCCATAGCCTTGCTTGCGTTGCCTTGCTTTGCCTTGCCTTCCTTGCTTTCCGTTACTCTTTGCTTGCCTTCCGTGCATTGCCTAGCCTTGTGTGGTCGTGCCTTAGCCTTTTCTCACCTTGCCATAGCCTTGCTTGCGTTGCCTTGCTTTGCCTTGCATTCCTTGCCTTCCGTTACTCTTTGCTTGCTTTCCGTGCATTGCCTAGCCTTGCGTTGTCGTGCATTAGACATGCCTCCCCAAACCGTGCCTTGCCTTGTGTTACCCTTTCCTTACCTTACCCTGCATTGCCTAGCCCTGTGTTGTCGTGCCTTAGCCTTGTTTCCCCTTGCCGTGCCGTTCCTTCCGTTACCCTTGCCTTGCTTTCCCTTGCCTTCCTTGCCTTCCGTTACTCTTTGCTTGCCTTCCGTGAATTGCCTAGCCTTGCGTTGTCGTGTCTTAGCCTTTTTTCACCTTGCCATAGCCTTGCTTGCGTTGCCTTGCTTTGCCTTGCCTTCCTTGCCTTCCGTTACTCTTTGCTTCCCTTCCGTGCATTGCCTAGACTTGCGTGGTCGTGCCTTAGTCTTTTTTCACCTTGCCATAGCCTTGCTTGCGTTGCCTTGCTTTGCATTGCATTCCTTGCCTTCCGTTACTCTTTGCTTGCCTTCCGTGCATTGCCTAGCCTTGCGTGGTCGTGCCTTAGCCTTTTTTCACCTTGCCATAGCCTTGCTTGCGTTGCCTTGCTTTGCCTTGCATTCCTTGCCTTCCGTTACTCTTTGCTTGCCTTCCGTGCATTGCCTAGCCTTGCGTTGTCGTGCATTAGCCTTGCCTCCCCAAACCGTGCCTTGCCTTGCGTTACCCTTTCCTTGCCTTGCCCTGCATTTCCTAGCCCTGTGTTGTCGTGCCTTAGCCTTGTTTCCCCTTGCCGTGCCGTTCCTTTCGTTACCCTTGCCTTCCCCTGCTTTCCCTTGCATTCCTTGCCTTCCGTTACTCTTTGCTTGCCTTCCGTGCATTGCCTAGCCTTGCGTAGTCGTGCCTTAGCCTTGCCTCGCCTGACCGTGCCTTGCCTTGCGTTACCCTTTCCTTGCCTTGCCGTGAATTGCCTAGCCCTCCGTTGCCGTGCCTTAGCCTTGTTTCCCCTTGCCGAGCCGTTCCTTCCGTTACTCTTGCCTTGCCTTGGTTTCCCTTGCCTTCCTTGCCTTCCGTTACTCTTTGCTTGCCTTCCGTGCATTGCCTAGCCTTGCGTTGTCGTCATTAGCCTTGCCTCGCCTGACCGTGCCTTGCCTTGCGTTACCCTTTCCTTGCCTTGCCGAGCATTGCCTAGCCGTGCGTTGTCGTGCATTAGCCTTGTCTAGCCTTACCGTGCCTCGCCTTGCGTTACCCTTTCCTTGCCTGGCCGTGCATTGCCTAGCCGTGCGTTGCCGTTCCTTAGCCTTGTTTCCCCTTGCCGTGCCTTGCCTTTTGTTACACTTGCCTTGCCTTGCTTTGCCTTGCCTTCCTTTCCTTCCGTTACTCTTTCCTTGCCTAGCCGTGCACTGCCTAGCCTTGCGTTGTCGTGCATTAGCCTTGCCTCCCCAAACCGTGCCTTGACTTCCGTTACCATTTCCTTGCCTTGCCCTGCATTGCCTAGACGTGCGTTGCCGTGCCTTTGCCTTCTTTCCCCTTGCCGTGCCGTTCCTTCCGGTAACCTTCCGTCGCCTTGCTTTCCCTTGCCTTCCTTGCGTTCCGTTACTCTTTGCTTGCCTTCCGTTCATTGCCTAGCCTTGCATTGTCGTGCCTTAGCCTTGCCTCGCCTGACCGTGCCTTGCCTTGCGTTACCCTTTCCTTGCCTTGCAGTGCATTGCCTAGCAGGGCGTTGTCGTGCCTTAGCCTTGTTTCCCCTTGCCGTGCCGTTCTTTCCGTTACCATTGCCTTGCCTTGCTTTCCCTTGCCTTCCTTGCCTTCCGTTACTCTTTGCTTGCCTTCCGTGCATTGCCTACCCTTGCCTTGTCGTGTCTTAGCCTTTTTTCAACTTGCCATAGCCTTGCTTGCGTTGCCTTGCTTTGCCTTGCCTTCCTTGCTTTCCGTTACTCTTTGCTTGCCTTCCGTGCATTGCCTAGCCTTGCGTGGTCGTGCCTTAGCCTTTTTTCACCTTGCCATAGCCTTGCTTGCGTTCCCTTGCTTTGCCTTGCATTCCTGGCCTTCCGTTACTCTTTGCTTGCTTTCCGTGCATTGCCTAGCCTTGCGTTGTCGTGCATTAGTCTTGCCTCCCCAAACCGTGCCTTGCCTTGCGTTACCCTTTCCTTGCCTTACCCTGCATTGCCTAGCCCTGTGTTGTCGTGCCTTAGCCTTGTTTACCCTTCCCGTGCCGTTCCTTCCGTTACCCTTGCCTTCCCTTGCTTTCCCTTGCTTTCCTTGCTTTCCGTTACTCTTCGCTTTCCTTCCGTGCATTGCCTAGCCTTGCGTTGTCGTGCCTTAGCCTTGCCTCGCCTGACAGTGCCTTGCCTTGCGTTACCCTTTCCTTGCCTTGCCGTGCACTGCCTAGCCTTGCCTTGTCGTGCATTAGCCTTGCCTTGCCTGACCGTGCCTTGCCTGGCGTTACCCTTTCCTTGCCTTGCCGTGCATTGCCTAGCCGTGCGCTGTCATGCATTAGCCTTGCCTTACCTCAGAGTGCCTTGCCTTGCGTTACATTTTCCTTGGCTGGCCGTGCATTGCCTAGTCGTGCGTTGTGGTGCCTTAGCCTTGTTTCACATTGCCATAGCCTTGCTTGCTTTGCCTTGCTTTCCCTTGCCTTCCTTGCGTTCCGTTACTCTTTGCTTGCCTTCCGTGCATTGCCTAGCCTTGCGTTGTCGTGTCTTAGCCTTTTTTCACCTTGCCATAGCCTTGCTTGCGTTGCCTTGCTTTGCCTTGCCTTCCTTGCCTTCCGTTACTCTTTGCTTCCCTTCCGTGCATTGCCTAGCCTTGCGTGGTCGTGCCTTAGCCTTTTTTCACCTTGCCATTGACTTGTTTGCGTTGCCTTGCTTTGCCTTGCATTCATTGCCTTCCGTTACTCTTTGCTTGCCTTCCGTGCATTGCCTAGCCTTGCGTTGTCGTGCCTTAGCCTTCCCTCGCCTGACAGTGCCTTGCCTTGCGTTACCCTTTCCATGCCTGGCCGTGCATTGCTAAGTCTTGCGTTGCCGTGCCTTAGCCTTGTTTCCCCTTGCCGTGCCGTACCTTTTGTTACACTTGCCTTGCCTTGCTTTGCCTTGCCTTCCTTTCCTTCCGTTACTCTTTCCTTGCCTAGCAGTGCACTGCGTAGCCTTGCGTTTTCGTGCATCAGCCTTGCCTTGCCTCACCGTGCCTTGCCTTGCGTTACCCTTTCCTTGCCTTGCCGTGCATTGCCTAGCCGTGCGTTGCCGTGCCTTAGCCTTGTTTCCCCTTGTCGTGCCGTTCATCCGTTACCCTTGCCTTGCCTTGCTTTCCCTTGCCTTCCTTGCCTTCCGTTACTCTTTGCTTGCCTTCCGTGCATTGCCTAGCCTTGCGTTGTCGTGCATTAGCCTTGCCTCCCCAAACCGTGCCTTGCCTTGCGTTACCCTTTCCTTGCCTTGCCCTGCATTGCCTAGCCCTGTGTTGTCGTGCCTTAGCCTTGTTTCCCCTTACCGTGCCGTTCCTTTCGTTACCCTTGCCTTCCCCTGCTTTCCTTTGCATTCCTTGCCTTCCGTTACTCTTTGCTTGCCTTCCGTGCATTGCCTAGCCTTGCGTTGTCGTGCCTTAGCCTTGTTTCCCCTTGCCGTGCCTTGCCTGTTGTTACACTTGCCTTGACATGCTTTTCCTTGCCTTCCTTTCCTTCCATTACTCTTTCCTTGCCTAGCCGTGCACTGCCTAGCCTTGCGATGTCGTGCATTAGCTTTGCCTCGCCTGACAGTGCCTTGCCTTGCGTTACCCTTTCCTTGCCTTGCCGTGCATTGCCTAGCCATGCGTTGCCTTGCCTTAACCTTGTTTCCCCTTGCCGAGCCGTTCCTTGCGTTACCCTTGCCTTGCCTTGGTTTCCCTTGCCTTCCTTGCCTTCCGTTACTCTTTGCTTGCCTTCCGTGCATTGCCTAGCCTTGCGTTGTCGTGCATTAGCCTTGCCTCGCCTGACCGTGCCTTTCCTTGCGTTACCCTTTCCTTGCCTTGCCGTGCATTGCCTAGCCGTGTGTTGTCGTGCATTAGCCTTGTCTTGCCTTACCGTGCCTTGCCTTGCGTTACCCTTTCCTTGCCTGGCCGTGCATTGCTTAGCCGTGCGTTGCCGTTCCTTAGCCTTGTTTCCCCTTGCCGTGCCTTGCCTTTTGTTACACTTCCCTTGCCTTGCTTTGCCTTGCCTTCCTTTCCTTCCGTTACTCTTTCCTTGCCTAGCCATGCACTGCCTAGCCTTGCGTTGTCGTGCATTAGCCTTGCCTCCCCAAACCGTGCCTTGCCTTGCGTTACCATTTCCTTGCCTTGCCCTGCATTGCCTAGCCGTGCGTTGCCGTGCCTTAGCCTTGTTTCCCCTTGCCGTGCCGTTCCTTCCGGTAACCTTGCCTTGCCTTGCTTTCCCTTGCCTTCCTTGCGTTCCGTTACTCTTTGCTTGCCTTCCGTGCATTGCCTAGCCTTGCGTTGTCGTGCCTTAGCCTTGCCTCGCCTGACCGTGCCTTGCCTTGCGTTACCCTTTCCTTGCCTTGCAGTGCATTGCCTAGCAGTGCGTTGTCCTGCCTTAGCCTTGTTTCCCCTTGCCGTGCCGTTCTTTCCGTTACCATTGCCTTGCCTTGCTTTCCCTTGCCTTCCTTGCCTTCCGTTACTCTTTGCTTGCCTTCCGTGCATTGCCTAGCCTTGCCTTGTCGTGTCTTAGCCTTTTTTCACCTTGCCATAGCCTTGCTTGCGTTGCCTTGCTTTGCCTTGCCTTCCTTTCTTTCCGTTACTCTTTGCTTGCCTTCCGTGCATTGCCTAGCCTTGCGTGGTCGTGCCTTAGCCTTTTTTCACCTTGCCATAGCCTTGCTTGCGTTGCCTTGCTTTGCCTTGCCTTCCTTTCCTTCCGTTACTCTTTCCTTGCCTAGCCTTGCCTTTTGTTACACTTAGCCTTGCCTCCCCAAACCGTGCCTTGCCTTGCGTTACCCTTTCCTTGCCTTGCCCTGCATTTCCTAGCCCTGTGTTGTCGTGCCTTAGCCTTGTTTCCCCTTGCCGTGCCGTTCCTTTCGTTACCCTTGCCTTCCCCTGCTTTCCCTTGCATTCCTTGCCTTCCGTTACTCTTTGCTTGCCTTCCGTGCATTGCCTAGCCTTGCGTAGTCGTGCCTTAGCCTTGCCTCGCCTGACCGTGCCTTGCCTTGCGTTACCCTTTCCTTGCCTTGCCGTGAATTGCCTAGCCCTCCGTTGCCGTGCCTTAGCCTTGTTTCCCCTTGCCGAGCCATTCCTTCCGTTACTCTTGCCTTGCCTTGGTTTCCCTTGCCTTCCTTGCCTTCCGTTACTCTTTGCTTGCCTTCCGTGCATTGCCTAGCCTTGCGTTGTCGTGCATTAGCCTTCCCTCGCCTGACCGTGCCTTGCCTTGCGTTACCCTTTCCTTGCCTTGCCGAGCATTGCCTAGCCGTGCGTTGTCGTGCATTAGCCTTGTCTAGCCTTACCGTGCCTCGCCTTGCGTTACCCTTTCCTTGCCTGGCCGTGCATTGCCTAGCCGTGCGTTGCCGTTCCTTAGCCTTGTTTCCCCTTGCCGTGCCTTGCCTTTTGTTACACTTGCCTTGCCTTGCTTTGCCTTGCCTTCCTTTCCTTCCGTTACTCTTTCCTTGCCTAGCCGTGCACTGCCTAGCCTTGCGTTGTCGTGCATTAGCCTTGCCTCCCCAAACCGTGCCTTGACTTCCGTTACCATTTCCTTGCCTTGCCCTGCATTGCCTAGACGTGCGTTGCCGTGCCTTTGCCTTCTTTCCCCTTGCCGTGCCGTTCCTTCCGGTAACCTTCCGTCGCCTTGCTTTCCCTTGCCTTCCTTGCCTTCCGTTACTCTTTGCTTGCCTTCCGTGCATTGCCTAGCCTTGCATTGTCGTGCCTTAGCCTTGCCTCGCCTGACCGTGCCTTCCCTTGCGTTACCCTTTCCTTGCCTTGCCGTGCATTGCCTAGCCGTGCGTTGTCGTGCCTTAGCCTTGTTTCCCCTTGCCGTGCCGTTCCTTCGGTTACCGTTGCCTTCCCTTGCTTTCCCTTGCCTTCCTTGCCTTCCGTTACTCTTTGCTTGCCTTCCGTGCATTGCCTAGCCTTGCGTTGTCGTGCCTTAGCCTTTTTTCACCTTGCCATAGCCTTGCTTGCGTTGCCTTGTTTGCCTTGCCTTCCTTGCTTTCCGATACTCTTTGCTTGCCTTCCGTGCATTGCCTAGCCTTGCGTGGTCGTGCCTTAGCCTTTTTTCACCTTGCCATAGCCTTGCTTGCGTTCCCTTGCTTTGCCTTGCATTCCTGGCCTTCCGTTACTCTTTGCTTGCTTTCCGTGCATTGCCTAGCCTTGCGTTGTCGTGCATTAGTCTTGCCTCCCCAAACCGTGCCTTGCCTTGCGTTACCCTTTCCTTGCCTTACCCTGCATTGCCTAGCCCTGTGTTGTCGTGCCTTAGCCTTGTTTACCCTTCCCGTGCCGTTCCTTCCGTTACCCTTGCCTTCCCTTGCTTTCCCTTGCTTTCCTTGCTTTCCGTTACTCTTCGCTTTCCTTCCGTGCATTGCCTAGCCTTGCGTTGTCGTGCCTTAGCCTTGCCTCGCCTGACAGTGCCTTGCCTTGCGTTACCCTTTCCTTGCCTTGCCGTGCACTGCCTAGCCTTGCCTTGTCGTGCATTAGCCTTGCCTTGCCTGACCGTGCCTTGCCTGGCGTTACCCTTTCCTTGCCTTGCCGTGCATTGCCTAGCCGTGCGCTGTCATGCATTAGCCTTGCCTTACCTCAGAGTGCCTTGCCTTGCGTTACATTTTCCTTGGCTGGCCGTGCATTGCCTAGTCGTGCGTTGTGGTGCCTTAGCCTTGTTTCACATTGCCATAGCCTTGCTTGCTTTGCCTTGCTTTCCCTTGCCTTCCTTGCGTTCCGTTACTCTTTGCTTGCCTTCCGTGCATTGCCTAGCCTTGCGTTGTCGTGTCTTAGCCTTTTTTCACCTTGCCATAGCCTTGCTTGCGTTGCCTTGCTTTGCCTTGCCTTCCTTGCCTTCCGTTACTCTTTGCTTCCCTTCCGTGCATTGCCTAGCCTTGCGTGGTCGTGCCTTAGCCTTTTTTCACCTTGCCATTGACTTGTTTGCGTTGCCTTGCTTTGCCTTGCATTCATTGCCTTCCGTTACTCTTTGCTTGCCTTCCGTGCATTGCCTAGCCTTGCGTTGTCGTGCCTTAGCCTTCCCTCGCCTGACAGTGCCTTGCCTTGCGTTACCCTTTCCATGCCTGGCCGTGCATTGCTAAGTCTTGCGTTGCCGTGCCTTAGCCTTGTTTCCCCTTGCCGTGCCGTACCTTTTGTTACACTTGCCTTGCCTTGCTTTGCCTTGCCTTCCTTTCCTTCCGTTACTCTTTCCTTGCCTAGCAGTGCACTGCGTAGCCTTGCGTTTTCGTGCATCAGCCTTGCCTTGCCTCACCGTGCCTTGCCTTGCGTTACCCTTTCCTTGCCTTGCCGTGCATTGCCTAGCCGTGCGTTGCCGTGCCTTAGCCTTGTTTCCCCTTGTCGTGCCGTTCATCCGTTACCCTTGCCTTGCCTTGCTTTCCCTTGCCTTCCTTGCCTTCCGTTACTCTTTGCTTGCCTTCCGTGCATTGCCTAGCCTTGCGTTGTCGTGCATTAGCCTTGCCTCCCCAAACCGTGCCTTGCCTTGCGTTACCCTTTCCTTGCCTTGCCCTGCATTGCCTAGCCCTGTGTTGTCGTGCCTTAGCCTTGTTTCCCCTTACCGTGCCGTTCCTTTCGTTACCCTTGCCTTCCCCTGCTTTCCTTTGCATTCCTTGCCTTCCGTTACTCTTTGCTTGCCTTCCGTGCATTGCCTAGCCTTGCGTTGTCGTGCCTTAGCCTTGTTTCCCCTTGCCGTGCCTTGCCTGTTGTTACACTTGCCTTGACATGCTTTTCCTTGCCTTCCTTTCCTTCCATTACTCTTTCCTTGCCTAGCCGTGCACTGCCTAGCCTTGCGATGTCGTGCATTAGCTTTGCCTCGCCTGACAGTGCCTTGCCTTGCGTTACCCTTTCCTTGCCTTGCCGTGCATTGCCTAGCCATGCGTTGCCTTGCCTTAACCTTGTTTCCCCTTGCCGAGCCGTTCCTTGCGTTACCCTTGCCTTGCCTTGGTTTCCCTTGCCTTCCTTGCCTTCCGTTACTCTTTGCTTGCCTTCCGTGCATTGCCTAGCCTTGCGTTGTCGTGCATTAGCCTTGCCTCGCCTGACCGTGCCTTTCCTTGCGTTACCCTTTCCTTGCCTTGCCGTGCATTGCCTAGCCGTGTGTTGTCGTGCATTAGCCTTGTCTTGCCTTACCGTGCCTTGCCTTGCGTTACCCTTTCCTTGCCTGGCCGTGCATTGCTTAGCCGTGCGTTGCCGTTCCTTAGCCTTGTTTCCCCTTGCCGTGCCTTGCCTTTTGTTACACTTCCCTTGCCTTGCTTTGCCTTGCCTTCCTTTCCTTCCGTTACTCTTTCCTTGCCTAGCCATGCACTGCCTAGCCTTGCGTTGTCGTGCATTAGCCTTGCCTCCCCAAACCGTGCCTTGCCTTGCGTTACCATTTCCTTGCCTTGCCCTGCATTGCCTAGCCGTGCGTTGCCGTGCCTTAGCCTTGTTTCCCCTTGCCGTGCCGTTCCTTCCGGTAACCTTGCCTTGCCTTGCTTTCCCTTGCCTTCCTTGCGTTCCGTTACTCTTTGCTTGCCTTCCGTGCATTGCCTAGCCTTGCGTTGTCGTGCCTTAGCCTTGCCTCGCCTGACCGTGCCTTGCCTTGCGTTACCCTTTCCTTGCCTTGCAGTGCATTGCCTAGCAGTGCGTTGTCCTGCCTTAGCCTTGTTTCCCCTTGCCGTGCCGTTCTTTCCGTTACCATTGCCTTGCCTTGCTTTCCCTTGCCTTCCTTGCCTTCCGTTACTCTTTGCTTGCCTTCCGTGCATTGCCTAGCCTTGCCTTGTCGTGTCTTAGCCTTTTTTCACCTTGCCATACCCTTGCTTGCGTTGCCTTGCTTTGCCTTGCCTTCCTTTCTTTCCGTTACTCTTTGCTTGCCTTCCGTGCATTGCCTAGCCTTGCGTGGTCGTGCCTTAGCCTTTTTTCACCTTGCCATAGCCTTGCTTGCGTTGCCTTGCTTTGCCTTGCATTCCTTGCCTTCCGTTACTCTTTGCTTGCTTTCCGTGCATTGCCTAGCCTTGCGTTGTCGTGCATTAGACTTGCCTCCCCACACCGTGCCTTGCCTTGCGTTTCCCTTTCCTTGCCTTACCCTGCATTGCCTAGCCCTGTGTTGTCGTGCCTTAGCCTTGTTTCCCCTTGCCGTGCCGTTCCTTTCGTTACACTTGCCTTGCCTTGCTTTGCCTTGCCTTCCTTTCCTTCCGTTACTCTTTCCTTGCCTAGCCGTGCACTGCCTAGCCTTGCGTTGTCGTGCATTAGCCTTGCCTCCCCAAACCGTGCCTTGCCTTGCGTTACCATTTCCTTGCCTTGCCCTGCATTGCCTAGCCGTGCGTTGCCGTGCCTTAGCCTTGTTTCCCCTTGCCGTGCCGTTCCTTCTGGTAACCTTGTCTTGCCTTGCTTTACCTTGCCTTCCTTGCGTTTCGTTACTCTTTGCTTGCCTTCCATGCATTGCCTAGCCTTTCGTTGTCGTGCCTTAGCCTTGCCTCGCCTGACCGTGCCTTGCCTTGCGTTACGCTTTTCTTGCCTTGCAGTGCATTGCCTAGCAGTGCGTTATCGTGCCTTAGCCTTGTTTCCCCTTGCCATAGCCTTGCTTGCGTTGCCTTGCTTTGCCTTGCCTTCCTTGCTTTCCGTTACTCTTTGCTTGCCTTCCGTGCATTGCCTAGCCTTGTGTGGTCGTGCCTTAGCCTTTTCTCACCTTGCCATAGCCTTGCTTGCGTTGCCTTGCTTTGCCTTGCATTCCTTGCCTTCCGTTACTCTTTGCTTGCTTTCCGTGCATTGCCTAGCCTTGCGTTGTCGTGCATTAGACATGCCTCCCCAAACCGTGCCTTGCCTTGTGTTACCCTTTCCTTACCTTACCCTGCATTGCCTAGCCCTGTGTTGTCCTGCCTTAGCCTTGTTTCCCCTTGCCGTGCCGTTCCTTCCGTTACCCTTGCCTTGCTTTCCCTTGCCTTCCTTGCCTTCCGTTACTCTTTGCTTGCCTTCCGTGCATTGCCTAGCCTTGCGTTGTCGTGTCTTAGCCTTTTTTCACCTTGCCATAGCCTTGCTTGCGTTGCCTTGCTTTGCCTTGCCTTCCTTGCCTTCCGTTACTCTTTGCTTCCCTTCCGTGCATTGCCTAGACTTGCGTGGTCGTGCCTTAGGCTTTTTTCACCTTGCCATAGCCTTGCTTGCGTTGCCTTGCTTTGCATTGCATTCCTTGCCTTCCGTTACTCTTTGCTTGCCTTCCGTGCATTGCCTAGCCTTGCGTAGTCGTGCCTTAGCCTTGCCTCGCCTGACCGTGCCTTGCCTTGCGTTACCCTTTCCTTGCCTTGCCGTGAATTGCCTAGCCCTCCGTTGCCGTGCCTTAGCCTTGTTTCCCCTTGCCGAGCCGTTCCTTCCGTTACTCTTGCCTTGCCTTGGTTTCCCTTGCCTTCCTTGCCTTCCGTTACTCTTTGCTTGCCTTCCGTGCATTGCCTAGCCTTGCGTTGTCGTCATTAGCCTTGCCTCGCCTGACCGTGCCTTGCCTTGCGTTACCCTTTCCTTGCCTTGCCGAGCATTGCCTAGCCGTGCGTTGTCGTGCATTAGCCTTGTCTAGCCTTACCGTGCCTCGCCTTGCGTTACCATTTCCTTGCCTGGCCGTGCATTGCCTAGCCGTGCGTTGCCGTTCCTTAGCCTTGTTTCCCCTTGCCGTGCCTTGCCTTTTGTTACACTTGCCTTGCCTTGCTTTGCCTTGCCTTCCTTTCCTTCCGTTACTCTTTCCTTGCCTAGCCGTGCACTGCCTAGCCTTGCGTTGTCGTGCATTAGCCTTGCCTCCCCAAACCGTGCCTTGACTTGCGTTACCATTTCCTTGCCTTGCCCTGCATTGCCTAGACGTGCGTTGCCGTGCCTTAGCCTTCTTTCCCCTTGCCGTGCCGTTCCTTCCGGTAACCTTCCGTCGCCTTGCTTTCCCTTGCCTTCCTTGCGTTCCGTTACTCTTTGCTTGCCTTCCGTTCATTGCCTAGCCTTGCATTGTCGTGCCTTAGCCTTGCCTCGCCTGACCGTGCCTTGCCTTGCGTTACCCTTTCCTTGCCTTGCAGTGCATTGCCTAGCAGTGCGTTGTCGTGCCTTAGCCTTGTTTCCCCTTGCCGTGCCGTTCTTTCCGTTACCATTGCCTTGCCTTGCTTTCCCTTGCCTTCCTTGCCTTCCGTTACTCTTTGCTTGCCTTCCGTGCATTGCCTACCCTTGCCTTGTCGTGTCTTAGCCTTTTTTCAACTTGCCATAGCCTTGCTTGCGTTGCCTTGCTTTGCCTTGCCTTCCTTGCTTTCCGTTACTCTTTGCTTGCCTTCCGTGCATTGCCTAGCCTTGCGTGGTCGTGCCTTAGCCTTTTTTCACCTTGCCATAGCCTTGCTTGCGTTCCCTTGCTTTGCCTTGCATTCCTGGCCTTCCGTTACTCTTTGCTTGCTTTCCGTGCATTGCCTAGCCTTGCGTTGTCGTGCATTAGTCTTGCCTCCCCAAACCGTGCCTTGCCTTGCGTTACCCTTTCCTTGCCTTACCCTGCATTGCCTAGCCCTGTGTTGTCGTGCCTTAGCCTTGTTTACCCTTGCCGTGCCGTTCCTTCCGTTACCCTTGCCTTCCCTTGCTTTCCCTTGCTTTCCTTGCCTTCCGTTACTCTTCGCTTTCTTTCCGTGCATTGCCTAGCCTTGCGTTGTCGTGCCTTAGCCTTGCCTCGCCTGACAGTGCCTTGCCTTGCGTTACCCTTTCCTTGCCTTGCCGTGCACTGCCTAGCCTTGCCTTGTCGTGCATTAGCCTTGCCTTGCCTGACCGTGCCTTGCCTGGCGTTACCCTTTCCTTGCCTTGCCGTGCATTGCCTAGCCTTGCGCTGTCATGCATTAGCCTTGCCTTGCCTCAGAGTGCCTTGCCTTGCGTTACATTTTCCTTGGCTGGCCGTGCATTGCCTAGTCGTGCGTTGTGGTGCCTTAGCCTTGTTTCACATTGCCATAGCCTTGCTTGCTTTGCCTTGCTTTCCCTTGCCTTCCTTGCGTTCCGTTACTCTTTGCTTGCCTTCCGTGCATTGCCTAGCCTTGCGTTGTCGTGTCTTAGCCTTTTTTCACCTTGCCATAGCCTTGCTTGCGTTGCCTTGCTTTGCCTTGCCTTCCTTGCCTTCCGTTACTCTTTGCTTCCCTTCCGTGCATTGCCTAGCCTTGCGTGGTCGTGCCTTAGCCTTTTTTCACCTTGCCATAGACTTGTTTGCGTTGTCTTGCTTTGCCTTGCATTCATTGCCTTCCGTTACTCTTTGCTTGCCTTCCGTGCATTGCCTAGCCTTGCGTTGTCGTGCCTTAGCCTTCCCTCGCCTGACAGTGCCTTGCCTTGCGTTACCCTTTCCATGCCTGGCCGTGCATTGCTAAGTCTTGCGTTGCCGTGCCTTAGCCTTGTTTCCCCTTGCCGTGCCGTACCTTTTGTTACACTTGCCTTGCCTTGCTTTGCCTTGCCTTCCTTTCCTTCCGTTACTCTTTCCTTGCCTAGCAGTGCACTGCGTAGCCTTGCGTTTTCGTGCATCAGCCTTGCCTTGCCTCACCGTGCCTTGCCTTGCGTTACCCTTTCCTTGCCTTGCCGTGCATTGCCTAGCCGTGCGTTGCCGTGCCTTAGCCTTGTTTCCCCTTGTCGTGCCGTTCATCCGTTACCCTTGCCTTGCCTTGCTTTCCCTTGCCTTCCTTGCCTTCCGTTACTCTTTGCTTGCCTTCCGTGCATTGCCTAGCCTTGCGTTGTCGTGCATTAGCCTTGCCTCCCCAAACCGTGCCTTGCCTTGCGTTACCCTTTCCTTGCCTTGCCCTGCATTGCCTAGCCCTGTGTTGTCGTGCCTTAGCCTTGTTTCCCCTTGCCGTGCCGTTCCTTTCGTTACCCTTGCCTTCCCCTGCTTTCCCTTGCATTCCTTGCCTTCCGTTACTCTTTGCTTGCCTTCCGTGCATTGCCTAGCCTTGCGTAGTCGTGCCTTAGCCTTGCCTCGCCTGACCGTGCCTTGCCTTGCGTTACCCTTTCCTTGCCTTGCCGTGAATTGCCTAGCCCTCCGTTGCCGTGCCTTAGCCTTGTTTCCCCTTGCCGAGCCGTTCCTTCCGTTACTCTTGCCTTGCCTTGGTTTCCCTTGCCTTCCTTGCCTTCCCTTACTCTTTGCTTGCCTTCCGTGCATTGCCTAGCCTTGCGTTGTCGTCATTAGCCTTGCCTCGCCTGACCGTGCCTTGCCTTGCGTTACCCTTTCCTTGCCTTGCCGAGCATTGCCTAGCCGTGCGTTGTCGTGCATTAGCCTTGTCTAGCCTTACCGTGCCTCGCCTTGCGTTACCATTTCCTTGCCTGGCCGTGCATTGCCTAGCCGTGCGTTGCCGTTCCTTAGCCTTGTTTCCCCTTGCCGTGCCTTGCCTTTTGTTACACTTGCCTTGCCTTGCTTTGCCTTGCCTTCCTTTCCTTCCGTTACTCTTTCCTTGCCTAGCCGTGCACTGCCTAGCCTTGCGTTGTCGTGCATTAGCCTTGCCTCCCCAAACCGTGCCTTGACTTGCGTTACCATTTCCTTGCCTTGCCCTGCATTGCCTAGACGTGCGTTGCCGTGCCTTAGCCTTGTTTCCCCTTGCCGTGCCGTACCTTTTGTTACACTTGCCTTGCCTTGCTTTGCCTTGCCTTCCTTTCCTTCCGTTACTCTTTCCTTGCCTAGCAGTGCACTGCGTAGCCTTGCGTTTTCGTGCATCAGCCTTGCCTTGCCTCACCGTGCCTTGCCTTGCGTTACCCTTTCCTTGCCTTGCCGTGCATTGCCTAGCCGTGCGTTGCCGTGCCTTAGCCTTGTTTCCCCTTGCCGTGCCGTTCCTTCCGGTAACCTTCCGTCGCCTTGCTTTCCCTTGCCTTCCTTGCGTTCCGTTACTCTTTGCTTGCCTTCCGTTCATTGCCTAGCCTTGCATTGTCGTGCCTTAGCCTTGCCTCGCCTGACCGTGCCTTGCCTTGCGTTACCCTTTCCTTGCCTTGCAGTGCATTGCCTAGCAGTGCGTTGTCGTGCCTTAGCCTTGTTTCCCCTTGCCGTGCCGTTCTTTCCGTTACCATTGCCTTGCCTTGCTTTCCCTTGCCTTCCTTGCCTTCCGTTACTCTTTGCTTGCCTTCCGTGCATTGCCTACCCTTGCCTTGTCGTGTCTTAGCCTTTTTTCAACTTGCCATAGCCTTGCTTGCGTTGCCTTGCTTTGCCTTGCCTTCCTTGCTTTCCGTTACTCTTTGCTTGCCTTCCGTGCATTGCCTAGCCTTGCGTGGTCGTGCCTTAGCCTTTTTTCACCTTGCCATAGCCTTGCTTGCGTTCCCTTGCTTTGCCTTGCATTCCTGGCCTTCCGTTACTCTTTGCTTGCTTTCCGTGCATTGCCTAGCCTTGCGTTGTCGTGCATTAGTCTTGCCTCCCCAAACCGTGCCTTGCCTTGCGTTACCCTTTCCTTGCCTTACCCTGCATTGCCTAGCCCTGTGTTGTCGTGCCTTAGCCTTGTTTACCCTTGCCGTGCCGTTCCTTCCGTTACCCTTGCCTTCCCTTGCTTTCCCTTGCTTTCCTTGCCTTCCGTTACTCTTCGCTTTCCTTCCGTGCATTGCCTAGCCTTGCGTTGTCGTGCCTTAGCCTTGCCTCGCCTGACAGTGCCTTGCCTTGCGTTACCCTTTCCTTGCCTTGCCGTGCACTGCCTAGCCTTGCCTTGTCGTGCATTAGCCTTGCCTTGCCTGACCGTGCCTTGCCTGGCGTTACCCTTTCCTTGCCTTGCCGTGCATTGCCTAGCCTTGCGCTGTCATGCATTAGCCTTGCCTTGCCTCAGAGTGCCTTGCCTTGCGTTACATTTTCCTTGGCTGGCCGTGCATTGCCTAGTCGTGCGTTGTGGTGCCTTAGCCTTGTTTCACATTGCCATAGCCTTGCTTGCTTTGCCTTGCTTTCCCTTGCCTTCCTTGCGTTCCGTTACTCTTTGCTTGCCTTCCGTGCATTGCCTAGCCTTGCGTTGTCGTGTCTTAGCCTTTTTTCACCTTGCCATAGCCTTGCTTGCGTTGCCTTGCTTTGCCTTGCCTTCCTTGCCTTCCGTTACTCTTTGCTTCCCTTCCGTGCATTGCCTAGCCTTGCGTGGTCGTGCCTTAGCCTTTTTTCACCTTGCCATAGCCTTGCTTGCGTTGCCTTGCTTTGCCTTGCATTCCTTGCCTTCCGTTACTCTTTGCTTGCCTTCCGTGCATTGCCTAGCCTTGCGTTGTCGTGCATTAGCCTTGCCTCCCCAAACCGTGCCTTGCCTTGCGTTACCCTTTCCTTGCCTTGCCCTGCATTTCCTAGCCCTGTGTTGTCGTGCCTTAGCCTTGTTTCCCCTTGCCGTGCCGTTCCTTTCGTTACCCTTGCCTTCCCCTGCTTTCCCTTGCATTCCTTGCCTTCCGTTACTCTTTGCTTGCCTTCCGTGCATTGCCTAGCCTTGCGTAGTCGTGCCTTAGCCTTGCCTCGCCTGACCGTGCCTTGCCTTGCGTTACCCTTTCCTTGCCTTGCCGTGAATTGCCTAGCCCTCCGTTGCCGTGCCTTAGCCTTGTTTCCCCTTGCCGAGCCGTTCCTTCCGTTACTCTTGCCTTGCCTTGGTTTCCCTTGCCTTCCTTGCCTTCCGTTACTCTTTGCTTGCCTTCCGTGCATTGCCTAGCCTTGCGTTGTCGTCATTAGCCTTGCCTCGCCTGACCGTGCCTTGCCTTGCGTTACCCTTTCCTTGCCTTGCCGAGCATTGCCTAGCCGTGCGTTGTCGTGCATTAGCCTTGTCTAGCCTTACCGTGCCTCGCCTTGCGTTACCATTTCCTTGCCTGGCCGTGCATTGCCTAGCCGTGCGTTGCCGTTCCTTAGCCTTGTTTCCCCTTGCCGTGCCTTGCCTTTTGTTACACTTGCCTTGCCTTGCTTTGCCTTGCCTTCCTTTCCTTCCGTTACTCTTTCCTTGCCTAGCCGTGCACTGCCTAGCCTTGCGTTGTCGTGCATTAGCCTTGCCTCTCCAAACCGTGCCTTGACTTGCGTTACCATTTCCTTGCCTTGCCCTGCATTGCCTAGCCTTGCGTTGCCGTGCCTTAGCCTTGTTTTCCCCTTGCCGTGCCGTTCCTTCCGGTAACCTTCCGTCGCCTTGCTTTCCCTTGCCTTCTTTGCGTTCCGTTACTCTTTGCTTGCCTTCCGTTCATTGCCTAGCCTTGCATTGTCGTGCCTTAGCCTTGCCTCGCCTGACCGTGCCTTGCCTTGCGTTACCCTTTCCTTGCCTTGCAGTGCATTGCCTAGCAGTGCGTTGTCGTGCCTTAGCCTTGTTTCCCCTTGCCGTGCCGTTCTTTCCGTTACCATTGCCTTGCCTTGCTTTCCCTTGCCTTCCTTGCCTTCCGTTACTCTTTGCTTGCCTTCCGTGCATTGCCTACCCTTGCCTTGTCGTGTCTTAGCCTTTTTTCACCTTGCCATAGCCTTGCTTGCGTTGCCTTGCTTTGCCTTGCATTCCTTGCTTTCCGTTACTCTTTGCTTGCCTTCCGTGCATTGCAAAGCCTTGCGTGGTCGTGCCTTAGCCTTTTTTCACCTTGCCATAGCCTTGCTTGCGTTCCCTTGCTTTGCCTTGCATTCCTGGCCTTCCGTTACTCTTTGCTTGCTTTCCGTGCATTGCCTAGCCTTGCGTTGTCGTGCATTAGTCTTGCCTCCCCAAACCGTGCCTTGCCTTGCGTTACCCTTTCCTTGCCTTACCCTGCATTGCCTAGCCCTGTGTTGTCGTGCCTTAGCCTTGTTTACCCTTGCCGTGCCGTTCCTTCCGTTACCCTTGCCTTCCCTTGCTTTCCCTTGCTTTCCTTGCCTTCCGTTACTCTTCGCTTTCTTTCCGTGCATTGCCTAGCCTTGCGTTGTCGTGCCTTAGCCTTGCCTCGACTGACAGTGCCTTGCCTTGCGTTACCCTTTCCTTGCCTTGCCGTGCACTGCCTAGCCTTGCCTTGTCGTGCATTAGCCTTGCCTTGCCTGACCGTGCCTTGCCTGGCGTTACCCTTTCCTTGCCTTGCCGTGCATTGCCTAGCCTTGCGCTGTCATGCATTAGCCTTGCCTTGCCTCAGAGTGCCTTGCCTTGCGTTACATTTTCCTTGGCTGGCCGTGCATTGCCTAGTCGTGCGTTGTGGTGCCTTAGCCTTGTTTCACATTGCCATAGCCTTGCTTGCTTTGCCTTGCTTTCCCTTGCCTTCCTTGCGTTCCGTTACTCTTTGCTTGCCTTCCGTGCATTGCCTAGCCTTGCGTTGTCGTGTCTTAGCCTTTTTTCACCTTGCCATAGCCTTGCTTGCGTTGCCTTGCTTTGCCTTGCCTTCCTTGCCTTCCGTTACTCTTTGCTTCCCTTCCGTGCATTGCCTAGCCTTGCGTGGTCGTGCCTTAGCCTTTTTTCACCTTGCCATAGACTTGTTTGCGTTGCCTTGCTTTGCCTTGCATTCATTGCCTTCCGTTACTCTTTGCTTGCCTTCCGTGCATTGCCTAGCCTTGCGTTGTCGTGCCTTAGCCTTCCCTCGCCTGACAGTGCCTTGCCTTGCGTTACCCTTTCCATGCCTGGCCGTGCATTGCTAAGTCTTGCGTTGCCGTGCCTTAGCCTTGTTTCCCCTTGCCGTGCCGTACCTTTTGTTACACTTGCCTTGCCTTGCTTTGCCTTGCCTTCCTTTCCTTCCGTTACTCTTTCCTTGCCTAGCAGTGCACTGCGTAGCCTTGCGTTTTCGTGCATCAGCCTTGCCTTGCCTCACCGTGCCTTGCCTTGCGTTACCCTTTCCTTGCCTTGCCGTGCATTGCCTAGCCGTGCGTTGCCGTGCCTTAGCCTTGTTTCCCCTTGTCGTGCCGTTCATCCGTTACCCTTGCCTTGCCTTGCTTTCCCTTGCCTTCCTTGCCTTCCGTTACTCTTTGCTTGCCTTCCGTGCATTGCCTAGCCTTGCGTTGTCGTGCATTAGCCTTGCCTCCCCAAACCGTGCCTTGCCTTGCGTTACCCTTTCCTTGCCTTGCCCTGCATTGCCTAGCCCTGTGTTGTCGTGCCTTAGCCTTGTTTCCCCTTGCCGTGCCGTTCCTTTCGTTACCCTTGCCTTCCCCTGCTTTCCCTTGCATTCCTTGCCTTCCGTTACTCTTTGCTTGCCTTCCGTGCATTGCCTAGCCTTGCGTAGTCGTGCCTTAGCCTTGCCTCGCCTGACCGTGCCTTGCCTTGCGTTACCCTTTCCTTGCCTTGCCGTGAATTGCCTAGCCCTCCGTTGCCGTGCCTTAGCCTTGTTTCCCCTTGCCGAGCCGTTCCTTCCGTTACTCTTGCCTTGCCTTGGTTTCCCTTGCCTTCCTTGCCTTCCGTTACTCTTTGCTTGCCTTCCGTGCATTGCCTAGCCTTGCGTTGTCGTCATTAGCCTTGCCTCGCCTGACCGTGCCTTGCCTTGCGTTACCCTTTCCTTGCCTTGCCGAGCATTGCCTAGCCGTGCGTTGTCGTGCATTAGCCTTGTCTAGCCTTACCGTGCCTCGCCTTGCGTTACCATTTCCTTGCCTGGCCGTGCATTGCCTAGCCGTGCGTTGCCGTTCCTTAGCCTTGTTTCCCCTTGCCGTGCCTTGCCTTTTGTTACACTTGCCTTGCCTTGCTTTGCCTTGCCTTCCTTTCCTTCCGTTACTCTTTCCTTGCCTAGCCGTGCACTGCCTAGCCTTGCGTTGTCGTGCATTAGCCTTGCCTCCCCAAACCGTGCCTTGACTTGCGTTACCATTTCCTTGCCTTGCCCTGCATTGCCTAGACGTGCGTTGCCGTGCCTTAGCCTTCTTTCCCCTTGCCGTGCCGTTCCTTCCGGTAACCTTCCGTCGCCTTGCTTTCCCTTGCCTTCCTTGCGTTCCGTTACTCTTTGCTTGCCTTCCGTTCATTGCCTAGCCTTGCATTGTCGTGCCTTAGCCTTGCCTCGCCTGACCGTGCCTTGCCTTGCGTTACCCTTTCCTTGCCTTGCAGTGCATTGCCTAGCAGTGCGTTGTCGTGCCTTAGCCTTGTTTCCCCTTGCCGTGCCGTTCTTTCCGTTACCATTGCCTTGCCTTGCTTTCCCTTGCCTTCCTTGCCTTCCGTTACTCTTTGCTTGCCTTCCGTGCATTGCCTACCCTTGCCTTGTCGTGTCTTAGCCTTTTTTCAACTTGCCATAGCCTTGCTTGCGTTGCCTTGCTTTGCCTTGCCTTCCTTGCTTTCCGTTACTCTTTGCTTGCCTTCCGTGCATTGCCTAGCCTTGCGTGGTCGTGCCTTAGCCTTTTTTCACCTTGCCATAGCCTTGCTTGCGTTCCCTTGCTTTGCCTTGCATTCCTGGCCTTCCGTTACTCTTTGCTTGCTTTCCGTGCATTGCCTAGCCTTGCGTTGTCGTGCATTAGTCTTGCCTCCCCAAACCGTGCCTTGCCTTGCGTTACCCTTTCCTTGCCTTACCCTGCATTGCCTAGCCCTGTGTTGTCGTGCCTTAGCCTTGTTTACCCTTGCCGTGCCGTTCCTTCCGTTACCCTTGCCTTCCCTTGCTTTCCCTTGCTTTCCTTGCCTTCCGTTACTCTTCGCTTTCCTTCCGTGCATTGCCTAGCCTTGCGTTGTCGTGCCTTAGCCTTGCCTCGCCTGACAGTGCCTTGCCTTGCGTTACCCTTTCCTTGCCTTGCCGTGCACTGCCTAGCCTTGCCTTGTCGTGCATTAGCCTTGCCTTGCCTGACCGTGCCTTGCCTGGCGTTACCCTTTCCTTGCCTTGCCGTGCATTGCCTAGCCTTGCGCTGTCATGCATTAGCCTTGCCTTGCCTCAGAGTGCCTTGCCTTGCGTTACATTTTCCTTGGCTGGCCGTGCATTGCCTAGTCGTGCGTTGTGGTGCCTTAGCCTTGTTTCACATTGCCATAGCCTTGCTTGCTTTGCCTTGCTTTCCCTTGCCTTCCTTGCGTTCCGTTACTCTTTGCTTGCCTTCCGTGCATTGCCTAGCCTTGCGTTGTCGTGTCTTAGCCTTTTTTCACCTTGCCATAGCCTTGTTTGCGTTGCCTTGCTTTGCCTTGCCTTCCTTGCCTTCCGTTACTCTTTGCTTCCCTTCCGTGCATTGCCTAGCCTTGCGTGGTCGTGCCTTAGCCTTTTTTCACCTTGCCATAGACTTGTTTGCGTTGCCTTGCTTTGCCTTGCATTCATTGCCTTCCGTTACTCTTTGCTTGCCTTCCGTGCATTGCCTAGCCTTGCGTTGTCGTGCCTTAGCCTTCCCTCGCCTGACAGTGCCTTGCCTTGCGTTACCCTTTCCATGCCTGGCCGTGCATTGCTAAGTCTTGCGTTGCCGTGCCTTAGCCTTGTTTCCCCTTGCCGTGCCGTACCTTTTGTTACACTTGCCTTGCCTTGCTTTGCCTTGCCTTCCTTTCCTTCCGTTACTCTTTCCTTGCCTAGCAGTGCACTGCGTAGCCTTGCGTTTTCGTGCATCAGCCTTGCCTTGCCTCACCGTGCCTTGCCTTGCGTTACCCTTTCCTTGCCTTGCCGTGCATTGCCTAGCCGTGCGTTGCCGTGCCTTAGCCTTGTTTCCCCTTGTCGTGCCGTTCATCCGTTACCCTTGCCTTGCCTTGCTTTCCCTTGCCTTCCTTGCCTTCCGTTACTCTTTGCTTGCCTTCCGTGCATTGCCTAGCCTTGCGTTGTCGTGCATTAGCCTTGCCTCCCCAAACCGTGCCTTGCCTTGCGTTACCCTTTCCTTGCCTTGCCCTGCATTGCCTAGCCCTGTGTTGTCGTGCCTTAGCCTTGTTTCCCCTTACCGTGCCGTTCCTTTCGTTACCCTTGCCTTCCCCTGCTTTCCTTTGCATTCCTTGCCTTCCGTTACTCTTTGCTTGCCTTCCGTGCATTGCCTAGCCTTGCGTTGTCGTGCCTTAGCCTTGTTTCCCCTTGCCGTGCCTTGCCTGTTGTTACACTTGCCTTGACATGCTTTTCCTTGCCTTCCTTTCCTTCCATTACTCTTCCTTGCCTAGCCGTGCACTGCCTAGCCTTGCGATGTCGTGCATTAGCTTTGCCTCGCCTGACAGTGCCTTGCCTGCGTTACCCTTTCCTTGCCTTGCCGTGCATTGCCTAGCCCTGCGTTGCCTTGCCTTAGCCTTGTTTCCCCTTGCCGAGCCGTTCCTTGCGTTACCCTTGCCTTGCCTTGGTTTCCCTTGCCTTCCTTGACTTCCGTTACTCTTTGCTTGCCTTCCGTGCATTGCCTAGCCTTGCGTTGTCGTGCATTAGCCTTGCCTCGCCTGACCGGGCCTTTCCTTGCGTTACCCTTTCCTTGCCTTGCCGTGCATTGCCAAGCCGTGCGTTGTCGTGCATTAGCCTTGTCTTGCCTTACCGTGCCTTGCCTTGCGTTACCCTTTCCTTGCCTGACCGTGCATTGCCTAGCCGTGCGTTGCCGTTCCTTAGCCTTGTTTCCCCTTGCCGTGCCTTGCCTTTTGTTACACTTGCCTTGCCTTGCTTTGCCTTGCCTTCCTTTCCTTCCGTTACTCTTTCCTTGCCTAGCCGTGCACTGCCTAGCCTTGCGTTGTCGTGCATTAGCCTTGCATCCCCAAACCGTGCCTTGCCTTGCGTTACCATTTCCTTGCCTTGCCCTGCATTGCCTAGCCGTGCGTTACCGTGCCTTAGCCTTGTTTCCCCTTGCCGTGCCCTTCCTTCCGTTAACCTTGCCTTGCCTTGCATTCCCTTGCCTTCCTTGCGTTCCGTTACTCTTTGCTTGCCTTCCGTGCATTGCCTAGCCTTGCGTTGTCGTGCCTTAGCCTTACCTCGCCTGACCGTGCCTTGCCTTGCGTTACCCTTACCTTGCCTTGCCCTGCATTGCCTAGCCCTGTGTTGTCGTGCCTTAGCCTTGTTTCCCCTTACCGTGCCGTTCCTTTCGTTACCCTTGCCTTCCCCTGCTTTCCCTTGCATTCCTTGCCTTCCGTTACTCTTTGCTTGCCTTCCGTGCATTGCCTAGCCTTGCGTAGTCGTGCCTTAGCCTTGCCTCGCCTGACCGTGCCTTGCCTTGCGTTACCCTTTCCTTGCCTTGCAGTGCATTGCCTAGCCGTTCGTTGTCGTGCCTTAGCCTTGTTTGCCCTTGCCGTGCCGTTCCTTCCGTTACCCTTGCCTTGCTTTCCCTTGCCTTCCTTGCCTTCCGTTAATCTTTGCTTGCCTTCCGTGCATTGCCTAGCCTTGCGTTGTCGTGTCTTAGCCTTTTTTCACCTTGCCATAGCCTTGCTTGCGTTGCCTTGCTTTGCCTTGCCTTCCTTGCCTTCCGTTACTCTTTGCTTGCCTTCCGTGCATTGCCTAGCCTTGCGCTGTCGTGCATTAGCCTTGGCTTGCCTCACAGTGCCTTGCCTTGCGTTACCTTTTCCTTGGCTGGCCGTGCATTGCCTAGCCGTGCGTTGTGGTGCCTTACCCTTGTTTCAACTTGCCATAGCCTTGCTTGCTTTGCCTTGCCTTCCTTCCATTCCGTTACTCTTTGCTTGCCTTCCGTGCATTGCCTAGCCTTGCGTTGTCGTGCCTTAGCCTTTTTTCACCTTGCAATAGCCTTGCTTGCGTTGCCTTGCTTTGCCTTGCATTCCTTGCCTTCCGTTACTCTTTGCTTGCCTTCCGTGCATTGCCTAGCCTAGCGTTGTCGTGCCTTAGCCTTACCTCGCCTAACCGTGCCTTGCCTTGCGTTACCCTTTCCTTGCCTTGCCGTGCATTGCCAAGCCGTGCGTTGTCGTGCATTAGCCTCGCCTTGCCTTACCCTGCCTTGCCTTGCGTTACCCTTTCCTTGCCTGGCCGTGCATTGCTTAGCCTTGCGTTGCCGTACCTTAGCCTTGTTTCCCCTTGCCGTGCCGTGCCTTTTGTTACACTTGCCTTGCCTTGCTTTGCCTTGCCTTCCTTTCCTTCCGTTACTCTTTCCTTGCCTAGCCGTGCACTGCGTAGCCTTGCGTTGTCGTGCATTACCCTTGCCTCGCCTGACCGTGCCTTGCCTTGCGTTACCCTTTCCTTGCCTTGCCGTGCATTGCCTAGCCCTGCGTTGTCGTGCCTTAGCCTTGTTTCCCCTTACCGTGCCGTTCCTTCCGTTATCCTTGCTTTCCCCTGCTTTCCCTTGCCTTCCTTGCCTTCCGTTACTCTTTGCTTGCCTTCCGTGCATTGCCTAGCCTTGCGTTTTCGTGCCTTAGCCTTGCCTCGCCTGACCGTGCCTTGCCTTGCGTTACCCTTTCCTTGCCTTGCCGTGCATTGCCTAGCCGTGCGTTGTCGTGCATCAGCCTTGCCTTGCCTCACCGTGCCTTGCCTTGCATTACCCTTTCCTTGCCTTGCCGTGCATTGCCTAGCCGTGCGTTGCCGTGCCTTAGCCTTGTTTCCCCTTGCCGTGCCGTTCCTTCCGTTACCCTTGCCTTGCCTTGCTTTCCCTTGCCTTCCTTGCGTTCCGTTATTCTTTGCTTGCCTTCCGTGCATTGCCTAGCCTTGCGTTGTCGTGCCTTAGCCTTGCCTCGCCTGACCGTGCCTTGCCTTGCATTACCCTTTACTTGCCTTGCCGTGCATTGCCTAGCCGTGCGCTGTCGTGCATTAGCCATGCCTTGCCTAACCGTGCCTTGCTTTGCGTTACCCTTTCCTTGCCTTGCCGTGAATTGTCTAGCCCTGCGTTGTCGTGACTTAGCCTTGTTTCCCCTTGCCGTGCCGTTCCTTCGGTTACACTTGCCTTTCTTTGCTTTCCCTTTCCTTCCTTATCTTCCGTTACTCTTTGCTTGCCTTCCGTGCATTGCCTAGCCTTGGGTTGTCGTGCCTTAGCCTTGCCTCGCCTGACCCTGCTTTCCCATGCGTTACCCTTTCCTTGCCTTGCCGTGCATTGCCTAGCGTCCGTTGTCGTGCCTTAGCCTTTTTTCCCCTTGCCGTGCCGTTCCTTCCGTTACCATTGCCTTTCCTTGCTTTCCCTTGCCTTCCTTACCTTCCGTTACTCTTTGCTTGCCTTCCGTGCATTGCCTAGCCATGCGTTGTCGTGCCTTAGCCTTATCTCGCCTGACCGTACCTTCCTTTGCTTTAAGCTTTCCTTGCATTGTCGTGCATTGCCTAGCCTTGCGTTGTCGTGCATTAACCTTGCCTAGCCTCACCGTGCCTTGCCTTGCGTTACCCTTTCCTTGCCTTGCCGTGCACTTCCTAGCTGTGTGTTTTCGTGCCTTAGCTTTCTTACCCCTTGCCGTGCCCTTCCTTCCGTTACCCTTGCCTTCCCTTGCTTTACCTTTCCTTCCTTGCATTCCGTTACTCCTTGCTTGCTTTCCGTACATTGCCTAGCCTTGCGTTGGCTTTCCTTAGCCTTGCCTCGCCTGACCCTGCTTTCCCATGCGTTACCCTTTCCTTGCCTTGCCGTGCCTTGCCTAGCCTGCGTTGCCGTGCCTTAGCCTTGTTTCCCCTTGCCGTGCCGTTCCTTCCGGTAACCTTTCCTTGCCTTGCTTTCCCTTGCCTTCCTTGCCTTCCGTTACTCTTTGCTTGCCTTCCGGGCATTGCCTAGCCTTGCGTTGTCGTGCCTTAGCCTTGCCTCGCCTGACCGTGCCTTGCCTTGCGTTACCCTTTCCTTGCCTTGCAGTGCATTGCCTAGCAGTGCGTTGTCGTGCCTTAGCCTTGTTTCCCCTTGCCGTGCCGTTCTTTCCGTTACCATTGCCTTGCCTTGCTTTCCCTTGCCTTCCTTGCCTTCCGTTACTCTTTGCTTGCCTTCCGTGCATTGCCTAGCCTTGCCTTGTCGTGTCTTAGCCTTTTTTCACCTTGCCATAGCCTTGCTTGCGTTGCCTTGTTTGCCTTGCCTTCCTTGCTTTCCGTTACTCTTTGCTTGCCTTCCGTGCATTGCCTAGCCTTGCGTGGTCGTGCCTTAGCCTTTTTTCACCTTGCCATAGCCTTGCTTGCGTTGCCTTGCTTTGCCTTGCATTCCTCGCCTTCCGTTACTCTTTGCTTGCTTTCCGTGCATTGCCTAGCCTTGCGTTGTCGTGCATTAGTCTTGCCTCCCCAAACCGTGCCTTGCCTTGCGTTTCCCTTTCCTTGTCTTACCCTGCATTGCCTAGCCCTGTGTTGTCGTGCCTTAGCCTTGTTTCCCCTTGCCGTGCCGTTCCTTCCGTTACCCTTGCCTTCCCTTGCTTTCCCTTGCTTTCCTTGCCTTCCGTTACTCTTCGCTTTCCTTCCGTGCATTGCCTAGCCTTGCGTTGTCGTGCCTTAGCCTTGCCTCGCCTGACAGTGCCTTGCCTTGCGTTACCCTTTCCTTGCCTTGCCGTGCACTGCCTAGCCTTGCCTTGTCGTGCATTAGCCTTGCCTTGCCTGACCGTGCCTTGCCTGGCGTTACCGTTTCCTTGCCTTGCCGTGCATTGCCTAGCCGTGCGTTGTCGTGCCTTAGCCTTGTTTCCCCTTGCCGTGCCGTTCCTTCCGTTACCCTTGCCTTGCTTTCCCTTGCCTTCCTTGGTTTCCGTTACTCTTTGCTTGCCTTCCGTGCATTGCCTAGCCTTGCGCTGTCATGCATTAGCCTTGCCTTGCCTCAGAGTGCCTTGCCTTGCGTTACCTTTTCCTTGGCTGGCCGTGCATTGCCTAGTCGTGCGTTGTGGTGCCTTAGCCTTGTTCACCTTGCCATAGCCTTGCTTGCTTTGCCTTGCTTTCCCTTGCCTTCCTTGCCTTCCGTTACTCTCTGCTTGCCTTCCGTGCATTGCCTAGCCTTGCGTTGTCGTGTCTTAGCCTTTTTTCACCTTGCCATAGCCTTGCTTGCGTTGCCTTGCTTTGCCTTGCCTTCCTTGCCTTCCGTTACTCTTTGCTTCCCTTCCGTGCATTGCCTAGCCTTGCGTGGTCGTGCCTTAGCCTTTTTTCACCTTGCCATAGCCTTGCTTGCGTTGCCTTGCTTTGCCTTGCCTTCCTTGACTTCCATTAGTCTTTGCTTGCCTTCCGAGCATTGCCTAGCCTTGCGTTGTCGTGCATTAGGTTGCCTCCCCAAACCGTGCCTTGCCTTGCGTTACCCTTTCCTTGCCTTGCCGTGCATTGCCTAGCGGTGCGTTGTCGTGCATTAGCCTCGCCTTGCCTTACCGTGCCTTGCCTTGCGTTACCCTTTCCTTGCCTGGCCGTGCATTGCTTAGCCTTGCGTTGCCGTGCCTTAGCCTTGTTTCCCCTTGCCGTGCCGTGCCTTTTGTTACACTTGCCTTGCCTTGCTTTGCCTTGCCTTCCTTTCCTTGCGTTACTCTTTCCTTGCCGAGCCGTGCACTGCATAGCCTTGCGTTGTCATGCATTACCCTTGCCTCGCCTGACCGTGCCTTGCCTTGCGTTACCCTTTCCTTGCCTTGCCGTGCATTGCCTAGCCCTGCGTTGTCGTGCCTTAGCCTTGTTTCCCCTTACCGTGCCGTTCCTTCCGTTACCCTTGCCTTCCCCTGCTTTCCCTTGCCTTCCTTGCCTTCCGTTACTCTTTGCTTGCCTTCCGTGCATTGCCTAGCCTTGCGTTGTCGTGCCTTAGCCTTGCCTCGCCTGACCGTGCCTTGCCTTGCGTTACCCTTACCTTGCCTTGCCCTGCATTGCCTAGCCGTTCGTTGTCGTGCCTTAGCCTTGTTTGCCCTTGCCGTGCCATTCCTTCCGTTACCCTTGCCTTGCTTTCCCTTGCCTTCCTTGCCTTCCGTTACTCTTTGCTTGCCTTCCGTGCATTGCCTAGCCTTGCGTTGTCGTGTCTTAGCCTTTTTTCACCTTGCCATAGCCTTGCTTTCGTTGCCTTGCTTTGCCTTGCCTTCCTTGCCTTCCGTTACTCTTTGCTTCCCTTCCGTGCATTGCCAAGCCTTGCGTGGTCGTGCCTTAGCCTTTTTTCACCTTGCCATAGCCTTCCTTGCGTTGCCTTGCTTTGCATTGCATTCCTTGCTTTCCGTTACTCTTTGCTTGCCTTCCGTGCATTGCCTAGCCTTGCGTGGTCGTGCCTTAGCCTTTTTTCACCTTGCCATAGCCTTGCTTGCGTTGCCTTGCTTTGCCTTGCATTCCTTGCCTTCCGTTACTCTTTGCTTGCCTTCCGGGCATTGCCTAGCCTTGCGTTGTCGTGCATTAGCCTTGCCTCCCCAAACCGTGCCTTGCCTTGCGTTACCCTTTCCTTGCCTTGCCCTGCATTGCCTAGCTGTCGTGCCTTAGCCTTGTTTCCCCCTGCCGTGCCGTTCCTTTCGTTACCCTTGCCTTCCCCTGCTTTCCCTTGCATTCCTTGCCTTCCGTTACTCTTTGCTTGCCTTCCGTGCATTGCCTAGCCTTGCGTAGTCGTGCCTTAGCCTTGCCTCGCATAACCGTGCCTTGCCTTGCGTTACCCTTTCCTTGCTTGCCGTGAATTGCCTAGCCGTGCGTTGTCGTGCATTAGCCTCGCCTTGCCTTACCGTGCCTTGCCTTGCGTTACCCTTTCCTTGCCTGGCCGTTCATTGCTTAGCCTTGCGTTGCCGTGCCTTAGCCTTGTTTCCCCTTCCGTGCCGTGCCTTTTGTTACACTTGCCTTGCCTTGTTTGCCTTGCCTTTATTTCCTTCCGTTACTCTTTCCTTGCCTAGCCGTGCACTGCGTAGCCTTGCGTTGTCGTGCATTACCCTTGCCTCGCCTGACCGTGCCTTGCCTTGCGTTACCCTTTCCTTGCCTTGCCGTGCATTGCCTAGCCCTGCGTTGTCGTGCCTTAGCCTTGTTTCCCCTTACCCTGCCGTTCCTTCCGTTACCCTTGCCTTCCCCTGCTTTCCCTTGCCTTCCTTGCCTTCCGTTACTCTTTGCTTGCCTTCCGTGCATTGCCTAGCCTTGCGTTGTCGTGCCTTAGACTTGCCTCGCCTGACCGTGCCTTGCCTTGCGTTACCCTTTCCTTGCCTTGCCGTGCATTGCCTAGCCGGGCGTTGTCGTGCATCAGCCTTGCCTTGCCTCACCGTGCCTTGCCTTGCGTTACACTTTCCTTGCATTGCCGTGCATTGCCTAGCCCTGCGTTGCCCTGCCTTAGCCTTTTTTCCCCTTGCCGTGCCGTTCCTTCCGTTACCCTTGACTTGCCTTGCTTTCCCTTGACTTCCTTGCCTTCCGTTACTCTTTGCTTGCCTTCCGTGCATTGCCTAGCCTTGCGTTGTCGTGCCTTAGCCTTGCCTCGCCTGACCGTGCCTTGCCTTGCGTTACCCTTACCTTGCCTTGCCCTGCATTGCCTAGCCGTTCGTTGTCGTGCCTTAGCCTTGTTTGCCCTTGCCGTGCCGTTCCTTCCGTTACCCTTGCCTTGCTTTCCCTTGCCTTCCTTGCCTTCCGTTACTCTTTGCTTGCCTTCCGTGCATTGCCTAGCCTTGCGTTGTCGTGTCTTAGCCTTTTTTCACCTTGCCATAGCCTTGCTTGCGTTGCCTTGCTTTGCCTTGCCTTCCTTGCCTTCCGTTACTCTTTGCTTGCCTTCCGTGCATTGCCTAGCCTTGCGTGGTCGTGCCTTAGACTTTTTTCACCTTGCCATAGCCTTGCTTGCGTTGCCTTGCTTTGCATTGCATTCCTTGCCTTCCGTTACTCTTTGCTTGCCTTCCGTGCATTGCCTAGCCTTGCTTGGTCGTGCCTTAGCCTTTTTTCACCTTGCCATAGCCTTGCTTGCGTTGCCTTGCTTTGCATTGCATTCCTTGCCTTCCGTTACTCTTTGCTTGCCTTCCGTGCATTGCCTAGCCTTGCGTTGTCGTGCATTAGCCTTGCCTCCCCAAACCGTGCCTTGCCTTGCGTTACCCTTTCCTTGCCTTACCATGCATTGCCTAGCCCTGTGTTGTCGTGCCTTAGCCTTGTTTCCCCTTGCCGTGCCGTTCCTTTCGTTACCCTTGCCTTCCCCTGCTTTCCCTTGCATTCCTTGCCTTCCGTTACTCTTTGCTTGCCTTCCGTGCATTGCCTAGCCTTGCGTATTCGTGCCTTAGCCTTGCCTCGCCTGACCGTGCCTTGCCTTGCCTTACCCTTTCCTTGCCTTGCCGTGAATTGCCTAGCCGTGCGTTGTCGTGCATTAGCCTCGCCTTGCCTTACCGTGCCTTGCCTTGCGTTACCCTTTCCTTTCCTGGCCGTTCATTGCTTAGCCTTGCGTTGCCGTGCCTTAGCCTTCTTTCCCCTTGCCGTGCCGTGCCTTTTGTTACACTTGCCTTGCCTTGTTTGCCTTGCCTTTATTTCCTTCCGTTACTCCTTCCTTGACTAGCCGTGCACTGCGTAGCCTTGCGTTGTCGTGCATTACCCTTGCCTCGCCTGACCGTGCCTTGCCTTGCGTTACCCTTTCCTTGCCTTGCCGTGCATTGCCTAGCCCTGCGTTGTCGTGCCTTAGCCTTGTTTCCCCTTACCCTGCCGTTCCTTCCGTTACCCTTGCCTTCCCCTGCTTTCCCTTGCCTTCCTTGCCTTCCGTTACTCTTTCCTTGCCTTGCCTTGCATTGCCTAGCAGTGCGTTGTCGGCCTTAGCCTTGTTTCCCCTTGCCATAGCCTTGCTTGCGTTGCCTTGCTTTGCCTTGCCTTCCTTGCTTTCCGTTACTCTTTGCTTGCCTTCCGTGCATTGCCTAGCCTTGCGTGGTCGTGCCTTAGCCTTTTTTCACCTTGCCATAGCCTTGCTTGCGTTGCCTTGCTTTGCCTTGCATTCCTTGCCTTCCGTTACTCTTTGCTTGCTTTCCGTGCATTGCCTAGCCTTGCGTTGTCGTGCATTAGACTTGCCTCCCCAAACCGTGCCTTGCCTTGTGTTACCCTTTCCTTACCTTACCCTGCATTGCCTAGCCCTGTGTTGTCGTGCCTTAGCCTTGTTTCCCCTTGCCGTGCCGTTCCTTCCGTTACTCTTGCCTTGCTTTGCCTTGCATTCCTTGCTTTCCGTTACTCTTTGCTTGCCTTCCGTGCATTGCCTAGCCTTGCGTTGTCGTGTCTTAGCCTTTTTTCACCTTGCCATAGCCTTGCTTGCGTTGCCTTGCTTTGCCTTGCCTTCCTTGCCTTCCGTTACTCTTTGCTTGCCTTCCGTGCATTGCCTAGCCTTGCGTTGTCGTGCCTTAGCCTTGTTTCACCTTGCCATAGCCTTGCTTGCGTTGCCTTGCTTTGCCTTGCCTTCCTTGCCTTCCGTTACCCTTTGCTTGCCTTCCGTGCATTGCCTAGCCTTGCGTTGTCGTGCCTTAGCCTTTTTTCACCTTGCCATAGCCTTGCTTGCCTTGCCTTGCTTTGCCTTACATTCCTTGCCTTCCGTTACTCTTTGCTTGCCTTCCGTGCATTGCCTAGCCTTGCGTTGTCGTGCCTTACCCTTGCCTCGCCTGACCGTGCCTTGCCTTGCGTTACCCTTACCTTGCCTTGCCCTGCATTGCCTAGCCCTGTGTTGTCGTGCCTTAGCCTTGTTTCCCCTTACCGTGCCGTTCCTTTCGTTACCCTTGCCTTCCCCTGCTTTCCCTTGCATTCCTTGCCTTCCGTTACTCTTTGCTTGCCTTCCGTGCATTGCCTAGCCTTGCGTAGTCGTGCCTTAGCCCTGCCTTGCCTGAGCGTGCCTTGCCTTGCGTTACCCTTTCCTTGCCTTGCAGTGCATTTCCTAGCCGTTCGTTGTCGTGCCTTAGCCTTGTTTGCCCTTGCCGTGCCGTTCCTTCCGTTACCCTTGCCTTGCTTTCCCTTGCCTTCCTTGCCTTCCGTTACTCTTTGCTAGCCTTCCGTGCATTGCCTAGCCTTGCGTTGTCGTGTCTTAGCCTTTTTTCACCTTGCCATAGCATTGCTTGCGTTGCCTTGCTTTGCCTTCCCTTCCTTGCGTTCCGTTACTCTTTGCTTCCCTTCCGTGCATTGCCTAGCCTTGCGTGGTCGTGCCTTAGACTTTTTTCACCTTGCCATAGCCTTGCTTGCCTTGCCTTGCTTTGCATTGCCTTGCCTTGCCTTCCGTTACTCTTTCCTTGCCTTTCCGTGCATTGCCTAGCCGTGCGTTGTCGTGCCTTAGCCTTGCCTCGCCTCACCGTGCCTTGCCTTGCGTTACCCTTTCCTTGCGTTGCCGTGAATTGCCTAGCCGTGCGTTGTCGTGCATTAGCCTCGCCTTGCCTTACCGTGCCTTGTCTTGCGTTACCCTTTCCTTGCCTGGCCGTTCATTGCTTAGCCTTGCGTTGCCGTGCCTTAGCTTTGTTTCCCCTTGCCGTGCCGTGCCTTTTGTTACACTTGCCTTGCCTTGTTTGCCTTGCCTTTATTTCCTTCCGTTACTCTTTCCTTGCCTAGCCGTGCACTGCCTAGCCTTGCGTTGTCGTGCCTTAGCCTTGCCTCGCCTGACCGTGCCTTGCCTTGCGTTACCCTTTCCTTGCCTTGCCGTGCATTGCCTAGCCGTGCGTTGTCGTTCATCAGCCTTGCCTTGCCTCACCGTGCCTTGCCTTGCGTTACCCTTTCCTTGCCTTGCCGTGCATTGCCTAGCCCTGCGTTGCCGTGCCTTAGCCTTGTTTCCCCTTGCCGTGCCGTTCCTTCCGTTACCCTTGCCTTGACTTGCTTTCCCTTGCCTTACTTGCCTTCCGTTACTCTTTGCTTGCCTTCCGTGCATTGCCTAGCCTTGCGTTGTCGTGCATTAGCCTTGCCTCCCGAAACCGTGCCTTGCCTTGCGTTACCCTTTCCTTGCCTTGCCCTGCATTGCCTAGAACAGTGTTGTCGTGCCTTAGCCTTGTTTCCCCTTACCGTGCCGTTCCTTTCGTTACCCTTGCCTTCCCCTGCTTTCCTTTGCATTCCTTGCCTTCCGTTACTCTTTGCTTGCCTTCCGTGCATTGCCTAGCCTTGCGTTGTCGTGCCTTAGCCTTGTTTCCCCTTGCCGTGCCGTGCCTGTTGTTACACTTGCCTTGCCGTGCTTTGCCTTGCCTTCCTTTCCTTCCGTTACTCTTTCCTAGCGTAGCCGTGCACTGCCTAGCCTTGCGATGTCGTGCATTAGCTTTGCCTCGCCTGACAGTGCCTTGCCTTGCGTTACCCTTTCCTTGCCTTGCCGTGCATTGCCTAGCCCTGCGTTGCCGTGCCTTAGCCTTGTTTCCCCTTGCCGAGCCGTTCCTTCCGTTACTCTTGCCTTGCCTTGGTTTCCCTTGCCTTCCTTGCCTTCCGTTACTCTTTGCTTGCCTTCCGTGCATTGCCTAGCCTTGCGTTGTGGTCATTAGCCTTGCCTCGCCTGACCGTGCCTTGCCTTGCGTTACCCTTTCCTTGCCTTGCCGAGCATTGCCTAGCCGTGCGTTGTCGTGCATTAGCCTTGTCTAGCCTTACCGTGCCTCGCCTTGCGTTACCCTTTCCTTGCCTGGCCGTGCATTGCCTAGCCGTGCGTTGCCGTGCCTTAGCCTTGTTTCCCCTTGCCGTGCCTTTCCTTTTGTTACACTTGCCTTGCCTTGCTTTGCCTTGCCTTCCTTTCCTTCCGTTACTCTTTCCTTGCCTAGCCGTGCACTGCCTAGCCTTGCGATGTCGTGCATTAGCTTTGCCTCGCCTGACAGTGCCTTGCCTTGCGTTACCCTTTCCTTGCCTTGCCGTGCATTGCCTAGCCCTGCGTTGCCTTGCCTTAGCCTTTTTTCCCCTTGCCGTGCCGTTCCTTCCGTTACTCTTACCTTGCCTGGATTTCCCTTGCCTTCCTTGCCTTCCGTTACTCTTTCCTTGCCTTGCCGTGCATTGCCTAGCCCTGCGTTGTCGTGCCTTAGCCTTGCCTCGCCTGACCGTGCCTTGCCTTGCGTTACCCTTCCCTTGCCTTGCCGTGCATTGCCTAGCCGTGCGTTGTCGTGCATTAGCATTGTCTTGCCTTACCGTGCCTTGCCTTTCGTTACCCTTTCCTTGCCTGGCCGTGCATTGCCTAGCCGTGCGTTGCCGTTCCTTAGCCTTGTTTCCCCTTGCCGTGCCTTGCCTTTCGTTACACTTGCCTTGCCTTGCTTTGCCTTGCCTTCCTTTCCTTCCGTTACTCTTTCCTTGCCTAGCCGTGCACTGCCTAGCCTTGCGTTGTCGTGCATTAGCTTTGCCTCCCCAAACCGTGCCTTGCCTTGCGTTACCATTTCCTTGCCTTGCCCTGCATTGCCTAGCCGTGCGTTGCCGTGCCTTAGCCTTGTTTCCCCTTGCCGTGCCGTTCCTTCCGTTACCCTTGCCTTGCCTTGCTTTGCCTTGCCTTCCTTGCCTTCCGTTACTCTTTGCTTGCCTTCCGTGCATTGCCTAGCCTTGCGTTGTCGTGCCTTAGCCTTGCCTCGCCTGACCGTGCCTTGCCTTGCGTTACGCTTTCCTTGCCTTGCAGTGCATTGCCTAGCAGTGCGTTATCGTGCCTTAGCCTTGTTTCCCCTTGCCATAGCCTTGCTTGCGTTGCCTTGCTTTGCCTTGCCTTCCTTGCTTTCCGTTACTCTTTGCTTGCCTTCCGTGCATTGCCTAGCCTTGTGTGGTCGTGCCTTAGCCTTTTCTCACCTTGCCATAGCCTTGCTTGCGTTGCCTTGCTTTGCCTTGCATTCCTTGCCTTCCGTTACTCTTTGCTTGCTTTCCGTGCATTGCCTAGCCTTGCGTTGTCGTGCATTAGACTTGCCTCCCCAAACCGTGCCTTGCCTTGTGTTACCGTTTCCTTACCTTACCCTGCATTGCCTAGCCCTGTGTTGTCGTGCCTTAGCCTTGTTTCCCCTTGCCGTGCCGTTCCTTCCGTTACCCTTGCCTTGCTTTCCCTTGCCTTCCTTGCCTTCCGTTACTCTTTCCTTGCCTTGCCGTGCATTGCCTAGCCCTGCGTTGTCGTGCCTTACCCTTGTTTCCCCTTACCCTGCCGTTCCTTCCGTTACCCTTGCCTTCCCCTGCTTTCCCTTGCCTTCCTTGCCTTCCGTTACTCTTTGCTTGCCTTCCGTGCATTGCCTAGCCTTGCGTTGTCGTGCCTTAGACTTGCCTCGCCTGACCGTGCCTTGCCTTGCGTTACCCTTTCCTTGCCTTGCCGTGCATTGCCTAGCCGTGCGTTGTCGTGCATCAGCCTTGCCTTGCCTCACCGTGCCTTGCCTTGCGTTACACTTTCCTTGCATTGCCGTGCATTGCCTAGCCCTGCGTTGCCCTGCCTTAGCCTTGTTTCCCCTTGCCGTGCCGTTCCTTCCGTTACCCTTGCCTTGCCTTGCTTTCCCTTGCCTTCCTTGCCTTCCGTTACTCTTTGCTTGTCTTCCGTGCATTGCCTAGCCTTGCGTTGTCGTGCCTTAGCCTTGCCTCGCCTGACCGTGCCTTGCCTTGCGTTACCCTTACCTTGCCTTGCCCTGCATTGCCTAGCCGTTCGTTGTCGTGCCTTAGCCTTGTTTGCCCTTGCCGTGCCGTTCCTTCCGTTACCCTTGCCTTGCTTTCCCTTGCCTTCCTTGCCTTCCGTTACTCTTTGCTTGCCTTCCGTGCATTGCCTAGCCTTGCGTTGTCGTGTCTTAGCCTTTTTTCACCTTGCCATAGCCTTGCTTGCGTTGCCTTGCTTTGCCTTGCCTTCCTTGCCTTCCGTTACTCTTTGCTTCCCTTCCGTGCATTGCCTAGCCTTGCGTGGTCGTGCCTTAGCCTTTTTTCACCTTGCCATAGCCTTGCTTGCGTTGCCTTGCTTTGCATTGCATTCCTTGCCTTCCGTTACTCTTTGCTTGCCTTCCGTGCATTGCCTAGCCTTGCGTGGTCGTGCCTTAGCCTTTTTTCACCTTGCCATAGCCTTGCTTGCGTTGCCTTGCTTTGCATTGCATTCCTTGCCTTCCGTTACTCTTTGCTTGCCTTCCGTGCATTGCCTAGCCTTGCGTTGTCGTGCATTAGCCTTGCCTCCCCAAACCGTGCCTTGCCTTGCGTTACCCTTTCCTTGCCTTACCATGCATTGCCTAGCCCTGTGTTGTCGTGCCTTAGCCTTGTTTCCCCTTGCCGTGCCGTTCCTTTCGTTACCCTTGCCTTCCCCTGCTTTCCCTTGCATTCCTTGCCTTCCGTTACTCTTTGCTTGCCTTCCGTGCATTGCCTAGCCTTGCGTATTCGTGCCTTAGCCTTGCCTCGCCTGACCGTGCCTTGCCTTGCCTTACCCTTTCCTTGCCTTGCCGTGAATTGCCTAGCCGTGCGTTGTCGTGCATTAGCCTCGCCTTGCCTTTCCGTGCCTTGCCTTGCGTTACCCTTTCCTTTCCTGGCCGTTCATTGCTTAGCCTTGCGTTGCCGTGCCTTAGCCTTCTTTCCCCTTGCCGTGCCGTGCCTTTTGTTACACTTGCCTTGCCTTGTTTGCCTTGCCTTTATTTCCTTCCGTTACTCTTTCCTTGCCTAGCCGTGCATTGCCTAGCCTTGCGTTGTCGTGCATTATCCTTGCCTCGCCTGACCGTGCCTTGCCTTGCGTTACCCTTTCCTTGCCTTGCCGTGCATTGCCTAGACTTGCGTTGTCGTGCCTTAGCCTTGTTTCCCCTTGCCGTGCCGTTCCTTCCGTTACCCTTGCCTTCCCTTGCTTTCCCTTGCCTTCCTTGCCTTCCGTTACTCTTTCCTTGCCTTGCCTTGCATTGCCTAGCCGTGCGTTGTCGGCCTTAGCCTTGTTTCCCCTTGCCATAGCCTTGCTTGCGTTGCCTTGCTTTGCCTTGCCTTCCTTGCTTTCCGTTACTCTTTGCTTGCCTTCCGTGCATTGCCTAGCCTTGCGTGGTCGTGCCTTAGCCTTTTTTCACCTTGCCATAGCCTTGCTTGCGTTGCCTTGCTTTGCCTTGCATTCCTTGCCTTCCGTTACTCTTTGCTTGCTTTCCGTGCATTGCCTAGCCTTGCGTTGTCGTGCATTAGACTTGCCTCCCCAAACCGTGCCTTGCCTTGTGTTACCCTTTCCTTACCTTACCCTGCATTGCCTAGCCCTGTGTTGTCGTGCCTTAGCCTTGTTTCCCCTTGCCGTGCCGTTCCTTCCGTTACCCTTGCCTTGCTTTCCCTTGCCTTCCTTGCCTTCCGTTACTCTTTGCTTGCCTTCCGTGCATTGCCTAGCCTTGCGTTGTCGTGTCTTAGCCTTTTTTCACCTTGCCATAGCCTTGCTTGCGTTGCCTTGCTTTGCCTTGCCTTCCTTGCCTTCCGTTACTCTTTGCTTCCCTTCCGTGCATTGCCTAGCCTTGCGTGGTCGTGCCTTAGCCTTTTTTCACCTTGCCATAGCCTTGCTTGCGTTGCCTTGCTTTGCATTGCCTTCCTTGCCTTCCGTTACTCTTTGCTTGCCTTCCGTGCATTGCCTAGCCTTGCGTGGTCGTGCCTTAGCCTTTTTTCACCTTGCCATAGCCTTGCTTGCGTTGCCTTGCTTTGCCTTGCATTCCTTGCCTTCCGTTACTCTTTGCTTGCCTTCCGTGCATTGCCTAGCCTTGCGTTGTCGTGCCTTACCCTTGCCTCGCCTGACCGTGCCTTGCCTTGCGTTACCCTTACCTTGCCTTGCCCTGCATTGCCTAGCCCTGTGTTGTCGTGCCTTAGCCTTGTTTCCCCTTACCGTGCCGTTCCTTTCGTTACCCTTGCCTTCCCCTGCTTTCCCTTGCATTCCTTGCCTTCCGTTACTCTTTGCTTGCCTTCCGTGCATTGCCTAGCCTTGCGTAGTCGTGCCTTAGCCTTGCCTCGCCTGAGCGTGCCTTGCCTTGCGTTACCCTTTCCTTGCCTTGCAGTGCATTTCCTAGCCGTTCGTTGTCGTGCCTTAGCCTTGTTTGCCCTTGCCGTGCCGTTCCTTCCGTTACCCTTGCCTTGCTTTCCCTTGCCTTCCTTGCCTTCCGTTACTCTTTGCTTCCCTTCCGTGCATTGCCTAGCCTTGCGTGGTCGTGCCTTAGACTTTTTTCACCTTGCCATAGCCTTGCTTGCGTTGCCTTGCTTTGAATTGCATTCCTTGCCTTCCGTTACTCTTTGCTTGTCTTCCGTGCATTGCCTAGCCTTGCGTAGTCGTGCCTTAGCCTTGCCTCGCCTCACCGTGCCTTGCCTTGCGTTACCCTTTCCTTGCGTTGCCGTGAATTGCCTAGCCGTGCGTTGTCGTGCATTAGCCTCGCCTTGCCTTACCGTGCCTTGCCTTGCGTTACCCTTTCCTTGCCTGGCCGTTCATTGCTTAGCCTTGCGTTGCCGTGCCTTAGCTTTGTTTCCCCTTGCCGTGCCGTGCCTTTTGTTACACTTGCCTTGCCTTGTTTGCCTTGCCTTTATTTCCTTCCGTTACTCTTTCCTTGCCTAGCCGTGCACTGCCTAGCCTTGCGTTGTCGTGCCTTAGCCTTGCCTCGCCTGACCGTGCCTTGCCTTGCGTTACCCTTTCCTTGCCTTGCCGTGCATTGCCTAGCCGTGCGTTGTCGTTCATCAGCCTTGCCTTGCCTCACCGTGCCTTGCCTTGCGTTACCCTTTCCTTGCCTTGCCGTGCATTGCCTAGCCCTGCGTTGCCGTGCCTTAGCCTTGTTTCCCCTTGCCGTGCCGTTCCTTCCGTTACCCTTGCCTTGACTTGCTTTCCCTTGCCTTACTGGCATTCCGTTACTCTTTGCTTGCCTTCCGTGCATTGCCTAGCCTTGCGTTGTCGTGCATTAGCCTTGCCTCCCGAAACCGTGCCTTGCCTTGCGTTACCCTTTCCTTGCCTTGCCCTGCATTGCCTAGAACAGTGTTGTCGTGCCTTAGCCTTGTTTCCCCTTACCGTGCCGTTCCTTTCGTTACCCTTGCCTTCCCCTGCTTTCCTTTGCATTCCTTGCCTTCCGTTACTCTTTGCTTGCCTTCCGTGCATTGCCTAGCCTTGCGTTGTCGTGCCTTAGCCTTGTTTCCCCTTGCCGTGCCGTGCCTGTTGTTACACTTGCCTTGCCGTGCTTTGCCTTGCCTTCCTTTCCTTCCGTTACTCTTTCCTTGCGTAGCCGTGCACTGCCTAGCCTTGCGATGTCGTGCATTAGCTTTGCCTCGCCTGACAGTGCCTTGCCTTGCGTTACCCTTTCCTTGCCTTGCCGTGCATTGCCTAGCCCTGCGTTGCCGTGCCTTAGCCTTGTTTCCCCTTGCCGAGCCGTTCCTTCCGTTACTCTTGCCTTGCCTTGGTTTCCCTTGCCTTCCTTGCCTTCCGTTACTCTTTGCTTGCCTTCCGTGCATTGCCTAGCCTTGCGTTGTGGTCATTACCCTTGCCTCGCCTGACCGTGCCTTGCCTTGCGTTACCCTTTCCTTGCCTTGCCGAGCATTGCCTAGCCGTGCGTTGTCGTGCATTAGCCTTGTCTAGCCTTACCGTGCCTCGCCTTGCGTTACCCTTTCCTTGCCTGGCCGTGCATTGCCTAGCCGTGCGTTGCCGTGCCTTAGCCTTGTTTCCCCTTGCCGTGCCTTTCCTTTTGTTACACTTGCCTTGCCTTGCTTTGCCTTGCCTTCCTTTCCTTCCGTTACTCTTTCCTTGCCTAGCCGTGCACTGCCTAGCCTTGCGTTGTCGTGCATTAGCTTTGCCTCGCCTGACAGTGCCTTGCCTTGCGTTACCCTTTCCTTGCCTTGCCGTGCATTGCCTAGCCCTGCGTTGCCTTGCCTTAGCCTTGTTTCCCCTTGCCGAGCCGTTCCTTGCGTTACCCTTGCCTTGCCTTGGTTTCCCTTGCCTTCCTTGCCTTCCGTTACTCTTTCCTTGCCTTGCCGTGCATTGCCTAGCCCTGCGTTGTCGTGCCTTAGCCTTGCCTCTCCTGACCGTGCCTTGCCTTGCGTTACCCTTTCCTTGCCTTGCCGTGCATTGCCTAGCCGTGCGTTGTCGTGCATTAGCATTGTCTTGCCTTACCGTGCCTTGCCTTTGGTTACCCTTTCCTTGCCTGGCCGTGCATTGCCTCGCCGTGCGTTGCCGTTCCTTAGCCTTGTTTCCCCTTGCCGTGCCTTGCCTTTCGTTACACTTGCCTTGCCTTGCTTTGCCTTGCCTTCCTTTCCTTCCGTTACTCTTTCCTTGCCTAGCCGTGCACTGCCTAGCCTTGCGTTGTCGTGCATTAGCTTTGCCTCCCCAAACCGTGCCTTGCCTTGCGTTACCATTTCCTTGCCTTGCCCTGCATTGCCTAGCCGTGCGTTGCCGTGCCTTAGCCTTGTTTCCCCTTGCCGTGCCGTTCCTTCTGGTAACCTTGTCTTGCCTTGCTTTACCTTGCCTTCCTTGCGTTTCGTTACTCTTTGCTTGCCTTCCATGCATTGCCTAGCCTTTCGTTGTCGTGCCTTAGCCTTGCCTCGCCTGACCGTGCCTTGCCTTGCGTTACGCTTTCCTTGCCTTGCAGTGCATTGCCTAGCAGTGCGTTATCGTGCCTTAGCCTTGTTTCCCCTTGCCATAGCCTTGCTTGCGTTGCCTTGCTTTGCCTTGCCTTCCTTGCTTTCCGTTACTCTTTGCTTGCCTTCCGTGCATTGCCTACCCTTGTGTGGTCGTGCCTTAGCCTTTTCTCACCTTGCCATAGCCTTGCTTGCGTTGCCTTGCTTTGCCTTGCATTCCTTGCCTTCCGTTACTCTTTGCTTGCTTTCCGTGCATTGCCTAGCCTTGCGTTGTCGTGCATTAGACTTGCCTCCCCAAACCGTGCCTTGCCTTGTGTTACCGTTTCCTTACCTTACCCTGCATTGCCTAGCCCTGTGTTGTCGTGCCTTAGCCTTGTTTCCCCTTGCCGTGCCGTTCCTTCCGTTACCCTTGCCTTGCTTTCCCTTGCCTTCCTTGCCTTCCGTTACTCTTTCCTTGCCTTGCCGTGCATTGCCTAGCCCTGCGTTGTCGTGCCTTACCCTTGTTTCCCCTTACCCTGCCGTTCCTTCCGTTACCCTTGCCTTCCCCTGCTTTCCCTTGCCTTCCTTGCCTTCCGTTACTCTTTGCTTGCCTTCCGTGCATTGCCTAGCCTTGCGTTGTCGTGCCTTAGCCTTGCCTCGCCTGACCGTGCCTTGCCTTGCGTTACCCTTTCCTTGCCTGGCCGTGCATTGCCTAGCCGTGCGTTGTCGTGCCTAAGCCTTCCCTCGCCTGACCGTGCCTTGCCTTGCGTTACCCTTTCCTTGCCTTGCCGTGCATTACCAAGCCCTGCGTTGCCGTTCCTTAGCCTTGTTTCCCCTTGCCGAGCCGTGCCTTCCGTTACCCTTGACTTGCCTTGCTTTCCCTTGCCTTCCTTGCCTTCCGTTACTCTTTGCTTGCCTTCCGTGCATTGCCTAGCCTTGCGTTGTCGTGCCTTAGCCTTGCCTCGCCTGACCGTGCCTTGCCTTGCGTTACCCTTACCTTGCCGTGCCCTGCATTGCCTAGCCGTTCGTTGTCGTGCCTTAGCCTTGTTTGCCCTTGCCGTGCCGTTCCTTCCGTTACCCTTGCCTTGCTTTCCCTTGCCTTCCTTGCCTTCCGTTACTCTTTGCTTGCCTTCCGTGCATTGCCTAGTCTTGCGTTGTCGTGTCTTACCCTTTTTTCACCTTGCCATAGCCTTGCTTGCGTTGCCTTGCTTTGCCTTGCCTTCCTTGCCTTCCGTTACTCTTTGCTTCCCTTCCGTGCATTGCCTAGCCTTGCGTGGTCGTGCCTTAGCCTTTTTTCACCTTGCCATAGCCTTGCTTGCGTTGCCTTGCTTTGCATTGCATTCCTTGCCTTCCGTTACTCTTTGCTTGCCTTCCGTGCATTGCCTAGCCTTGCGTGGTCGTGCCTTAGCCTTTTTTCACCTTGCCATAGCCTTGCTTGCGTTGCCTTGCTTTGCATTGCATTCCTTGCCTTCCGTTACTCTTTGCTTGCCTTCCGTGCATTGCCTAGCCTTGCGTTGTCGTGCATTAGCCTTGCCTCCCCAAACCGTGCCTTGCCTTGCGTTACCCTTTCCTTGCCTTACCATGCATTGCCTAGCCCTGTGTTGTCGTGCCTTAGCCTTGTTTCCCCTTGCCGTGCCGTTCCTTTCGTTACCCTTGCCTTCCCCTGCTTTCCCTTGCATTCCTTGCCTTCCGTTACTCTTTGCTTGCCTTCCGTGCATTGCCTAGCCTTGCGTATTCGTGCCTTAGCCTTGCCTCGCCTGACCGTGCCTTGCCTTGCCTTACCCTTTCCTTGCCTTGCCGTGAATTGCCTAGCCGTGCGTTGTCGTGCATTAGCCTCGCCTTGCCTTTCCGTGCCTTGCCTTGCGTTACCCTTTCCTTTCCTGGCCGTTCATTGCTTAGCCTTGCGTTGCCGTGCCTTAGCCTTCTTTCCCCTTGCCGTGCCGTGCCTTTTGTTACACTTGCCTTGCCTTGTTTGCCTTGCCTTTATTTCCTTCCGTTACTCTTTCCTTGCCTAGCCGTGCACTGCGTAGCCTTGCGTTGTCGTGCATTATCCTTGCCTCGCCTGACCGTGCCTTGCCTTGCGTTACCCTTTCCTTGCCTTGCCGTGCATTGCCTAGCCCTGCGTTGTCGTGCCTTAGCCTTGTTTCCCCTTACCCTGCCGTTCCTTCCGTTACCCTTGCCTTCCCCTGCTTTCCCTTGCCTTCCTTGCCTTCCGTTACTCTTTCCTTGCCTTGCCTTGCATTGCCTAGCCGTGCGTTGTCGGCCTTAGCCTTGTTTCCCCTTGCCATAGCCTTGCTTGCGTTGCCTTGCTTTGCCTTGCCTTCCTTGCTTTCCGTTACTCTTTGCTTGCCTTCCGTGCATTGCCTAGCCTTGCGTGGTCGTGCCTTAGCCTTTTTTCACCTTGCCATAGCCTTGCTTGCGTTGCCTTGCTTTGCCTTGCATTCCTTGCCTTCCGTTACTCTTTGCTTGCTTTCCGTGCATTGCCTAGCCTTGCGTTGTCGTGCATTAGACTTGCCTCCCCAAACCGTGCCTTGCCTTGTGTTACCCTTTCCTTACCTTACCCTGCATTGCCTAGCCCTGTGTTGTCGTGCCTTAGCCTTGTTTCCCCTTGCCGTGCCGTTCCTTCCGTTACCCTTGCCTTGCTTTCCCTTGCCTTCCTTGCCTTCCGTTACTCTTTGCTTGCCTTCCGTGCATTGCCTAGCCTTGCGTTGTCGTGTCTTAGCCTTTTTTCACCTTGCCATAGCCTTGCTTGCGTTGCCTTGCTTTGCCTTGCCTTCCTTGCCTTCCGTTACTCTTTGCTTCCCTTCCGTGCATTGCCTAGCCTTGCGTGGTCGTGCCTTAGCCTTTTTTCACCTTGCCATAGCCTTGCTTGCGTTGCCTTGCTTTGCATTGCCTTCCTTGCCTTCCGTTACTCTTTGCTTGCCTTCCGTGCATTGCCTAGCCTTGCGTGGTCGTGCCTTAGCCTTTTTTCACCTTGCCATAGCCTTGCTTGCGTTGCCTTGCTTTGCCTTGCATTCCTTGCCTTCCGTTACTCTTTGCTTGCCTTCCGTGCATTGCCTAGCCTTGCGTTGTCGTGCCTTACCCTTGCCTCGCCTGACCGTGCCTTGCCTTGCGTTACCCTTACCTTGCCTTGCCCTGCATTGCCTAGCCCTGTGTTGTCGTGCCTTAGCCTTGTTTCCCCTTACCGTGCCGTTCCTTTCGTTACCCTTGCCTTCCCCTGCTTTCCCTTGCATTCCTTGCCTTCCGTTACTCTTTGCTTGCCTTCCGTGCATTGCCTAGCCTTGCGTAGTCGTGCCTTAGCCTTGCCTCGCCTGAGCGTGCCTTGCCTTGCGTTACCCTTTCCTTGCCTTGCAGTGCATTTCCTAGCCGTTCGTTGTCGTGCCTTAGCCTTGTTTGCCCTTGCCGTGCCGTTCCTTCCGTTACCCTTGCCTTGCTTTCCCTTGCCTTCCTTGCCTTCCGTTACTCTTTGCTTCCCTTCCGTGCATTGCCTAGCCTTGCGTGGTCGTGCCTTAGACTTTTTTCACCTTGCCATAGCCTTGCTTGCGTTGCCTTGCTTTGAATTGCATTCCTTGCCTTCCGTTACTCTTTGCTTGCCTTCCGTGCATTGCCTAGCCTTGCGTAGTCGTGCCTTAGCCTTGCCTCGCCTCACCGTGCCTTGCCTTGCGTTACCCTTTCCTTGCGTTGCCGTGAATTGCCTAGCCGTGCGTTGTCGTGCATTAGCCTCGCCTTGCCTTACCGTGCCTTGCCTTGCGTTACCCTTTCCTTGCCTGGCCGTTCATTGCTTAGCCTTGCGTTGCCGTGCCTTAGCTTTGTTTCCCCTTGCCGTGCCGTGCCTTTTGTTACACTTGCCTTGCCTTGTTTGCCTTGCCTTTATTTCCTTCCGTTACTCTTTCCTTGCCTAGCCGTGCACTGCCTAGCCTTGCGTTGTCGTGCCTTAGCCTTGCCTCGCCTGACCGTGCCTTGCCTTGCGTTACCCTTTCCTTGCCTTGCCGTGCATTGCCTAGCCGTGCGTTGTCGTTCATCAGCCTTGCCTTGCCTCACCGTGCCTTGCCTTGCGTTACCCTTTCCTTGCCTTGCCGTGCATTGCCTAGCCCTGCGTTGCCGTGCCTTAGCCTTGTTTCCCCTTGCCGTGCCGTTCCTTCCGTTACCCTTGCCTTGACTTGCTTTCCCTTGCCTTACTGGCATTCCGTTACTCTTTGCTTGCCTTCCGTGCATTGCCTAGCCTTGCGTTGTCGTGCATTAGCCTTGCCTCCCGAAACCGTGCCTTGCCTTGCGTTACCCTTTCCTTGCCTTGCCCTGCATTGCCTAGAACAGTGTTGTCGTGCCTTAGCCTTGTTTCCCCTTACCGTGCCGTTCCTTCCGTTACCCTTGCCTTCCCCTGCTTTCCTTTGCATTCCTTGCCTTCCGTTACTCTTTGCTTGCCTTCCGTGCATTGCCTAGCCTTGCGTTGTCGTGCCTTAGCCTTGTTTCCCCTTGCCGTGCCGTGCCTGTTGTTACACTTGCCTTGCCGTGCTTTGCCTTGCCTTCCTTTCCTTCCGTTACTCTTTCCTTGCGTAGCCGTGCACTGCCTAGCCTTGCGATGTCGTGCATTAGCTTTGCCTCGCCTGACAGTGCCTTGCCTTGCGTTACCCTTTCCTTGCCTTGCCGTGCATTGCCTAGCCCTGCGTTGCCGTGCCTTAGCCTTGTTTCCCCTTGCCGAGCCGTTCCTTCCGTTACTCTTGCCTTGCCTTGGTTTCCCTTGCCTTCCTTGCCTTCCGTTACTCTTTGCTTGCCTTCCGTGCATTGCCTAGCCTTGCGTTGTGGTCATTAGCCTTGCCTCGCCTGACCGTGCCTTGCCTTGCGTTACCCTTTCCTTGCCTTGCCGAGCATTGCCTAGCCGTGCGTTGTCGTGCATTAGCCTTGTCTAGCCTTACCGTGCCTCGCCTTGCGTTACCCTTTCCTTGCCTGGCCGTGCATTGCCTAGCCGTGCGTTGCCGTGCCTTAGCCTTGTTTCCCCTTGCCGTGCCTTTCCTTTTGTTACACTTGCCTTGCCTTGCTTTGCCTTGCCTTCATTTCCTTCCGTTACTCTTTCCTTGCCTAGCCGTGCACTGCCTAGCCTTGCGATGTCCTGCATTAGCTTTGCCTCGCCTGACAGTGCCTTGCCTTGCGTTACCCTTTCCTTGCCTTGCCGTGCATTGCCTAGCCCTGCGTTGCCTTGCCTTAGCCTTGTTTCCCCTTGCCGAGCCGTTCCTTGCGTTACCCTTGCCTTGCCTTGGTTTCCCTTGCCTTCCTTGCCTTCCGTTACTCTTTCCTTGCCTTGCCGTGCATTGCCTAGCGTGCGGTGTCGTGCCTTAGCCTTGCCTCTCCTGACCGTGCCTTCCCTTGCGTTACCCTTTCCTTGCCTTGCCGTGCATTGCCTAGCCCTGCGTTGTCGTGCATTAGCATTGTCTTGCCTTACCGTGCCTTGCCTTTCGTTACCCTTTCCTTGCCTGGCCGTGCATTGCCTAGCCGTGCGTTGCCGTTCCTTAGCCTTGTTTCCCCTTGCCGTGCCTTGCCTTTCGTTACACTTGCCTTGCCTTGCTTTGCCTTGCCTTCCTTTCCTTCCGTTACTCTTTCCTTGCCTAGCCGTGCACTGCCTAGCCTTGCGTTGTCGTGCATTAGCTTTGCCTCCCCAAACCGTGCCTTGCCTTGCGTTACCATTTCCTTGCCTTGCCCTGCATTGCCTAGCCGTGCGTTGCCGTGCCTTAGCCTTGTTTCCCCTTGCCGTGCCGTTCCTTCTGGTAACCTTGTCTTGCCTTGCTTTACCTTGCCTTCCTTGCGTTTCGTTACTCTTTGCTTGCCTTCCATGCATTGCCTAGCCTTTCGTTGTCGTGCCTTAGCCTTGCCTCGCCTGACCGTGCCTTGCCTTGCGTTACGCTTTCCATGCCTTGCCGTACATTGCCTAACACTGCGTTATCGTGCCTTAGCCTTGTTTCCCTTGCCATAGCCTTGCTTGCGTTGCCTTGCTTTGCCTTGCCTTCCTTGCTTTCCGTTACTCTTTGCTTGCCTTCCGTGCATTGCCTACCCTTGTGTGGTCGTGCCTTAGCCTTTTCTCACCTTGCCATAGCCTTGCTTGCGTTGCCTTGCTTTGCCTTGCATTCCTTGCCTTCCGTTACTCTTTGCTTGCTTTCCGTGCATTGCCTAGCCTTGCGTTGTCGTGCATTAGACTTGCCTCCCCAAACCGTGCCTTGCCTTGTGTTACCGTTTCCTTACCTTACCCTGCATTGCCTAGCCCTGTGTTGTCGTGCCTTAGCCTTGTTTCCCCTTGCCGTGCCGTTCCTTCCGTTACCCTTGCCTTGCTTTCCCTTGCCTTCCTTGCCTTCCGTTACTCTTTCCTTGCCTTGCCGTGCATTGCCTAGCCCTGCGTTGTCGTGCCTTACCCTTGTTTCCCCTTACCCTGCCGTTCCTTCCGTTACCCTTGCCTTCCCCTGCTTTCCCTTGCCTTCCTTGCCTTCCGTTACTCTTTGCTTGCCTTCCGTGCATTGCCTAGCCTTGCGTTGTCGTGCCTTAGACTTGCCTCGCCTGACCGTGCCTTACCTTGCGTTACCCTTTCCTTGCCTTGCCGTGCATTGCCTAGCCGTGCGTTGTCGTGCATCAGCCTTGCCTTGCCTCACCGTGCCTTGCCTTGCGTTACACTTTCCTTGCATTGCCGTGCATTGCCTAGCCCTGCGTTGCCCTGCCTTAGCCTTGTTTCCCCTTGCCGTGCCGTTCCTTCCGTTACCCTTGACTTGCCTTGCTTTCCCTTGCCTTCCTTGCCTTCCGTTACTCTTTGCTTGCCTTCCGTGCATTACCTAACCGTGCGTTGTCGTGCCTTAGCCTTGCCTCGCCTGACCGTGCCTTGCCTTGCGTTACCCTTACCTTGCCTTGCCCTGCATTGCCTAGCCGTTCGTTGTCGTGCCTTAGCCTTGTTTGCCCTTGCCGTGCCGTTCCTTCCGTTACCCTTGCCTTGCTTTCCCTTGCCTTCCTTGCCTTCCGTTACTCTTTGCTTGCCTTCCGTGCATTGCCTAGCCTTGCGTTGTCGTGTCTTAGCCTTTTTTCACCTTGCCATAGCCTTGCTTGCGTTGCCTTGCTTTGCCTTGCCTTCCTTGCCTTCCGTTACTCTTTGCTTCCCTTCCGTGCATTGCCTAGCCTTGCGTGGTCGTGCCTTAGCCTTTTTTCACCTTGCCATAGCCTTGCTTGCGTTGCCTTGCTTTGCATTGCATTCCTTGCCTTCCGTTACTCTTTGCTTGCCTTCCGTGCATTGCCTAGCCTTGCGTGGTCGTGCCTTAGCCTTTTTTCACCTTGCCATAGCCT